>NW_020538040.1:131186190-131223022 GCF_003426905.1 Ctenocephalides felis
GCAAGAAATATAGCAATTTCTTTTTTGAGCTGCAAACATTCTTAGAAGTATATTAAGTATTTTGCTGATTTTTTTTTGACAATTACTCTCATTTAATAATAATATTTTTGAAACAGCTTTGCGCCCCCCTTGAACGGATGGCGCCCCCCCAGAGGGGCGCGCCCCACAGGTTGGAAATCACTGACTTACAGTATCTAAAATATAGCCTAGATATAAAAGTTTCTATAATCAAAATCTGATATTTCAGAACTCGAAAATTCCAAAATTTTCAAGATTTAGAAAATCGAATATTAAAAAAAAATGTAATAAAAACTTCAGAAAATAAAAAATTCAATAAAAAAAAAACAAGAATGTAAATATTTCGAATATATTCAAATATAGCATCTCTAATAATAAAAGGTACAATTGTTAATTTTTCGATGAAGTACAGTTTATATTTTCGCCAGAAAATCCGATTTGCTATTTTTATAACGCTTCACCGAAATTGGAGAAAATGTGTCTATAAGTGTATGTGAGTGTCACCCAAAATTTGATTTTTGGTCGGGGTTTTTACCAAAAACAACTGCACTGATCCAAAATTTAAAAGTCGATGAGGACTCATTGATTAGTTTTGAACGACGATCGGCTAAACCGTTTCTTTAGAATTAATAGATAACTGCAAACCTTTTTATCAATGTTTTCGCCAAAAAACCAGAACCAATTTGAAAATTCAAAAACATAACTTACAATAAAATTCTAAAACGCAGATCCAGCGTATTCGGAGATCCAATAAAAAAGTAAAAAACAATGACACTCAAGAATGATCGTTAGACATATGCACATCAAATTATCAGATATTTTATAGAGATTTTATTAATAAGTACAAAACATTTCTATGAGTTCCGTACCAATGTTTATCCGTGAGACTGCGACGCAGAGCTTACGCGTTTTGATATTTCGTCTCTGAAACAGCTTTAAAAAAAAAGTTCACAATTTTTACAATTCTCAAAAATCTAGTTTGTTCGAAGTTCAGTTCAAAGTTCAAATCAAATTTCTCTCAAAAACTTCTAAAACATTTTTAAAAATTTTAATTTTTCGTACAAAATATTTCAGCAATTTGCTTTGAAGCACGATACCATGCACCACTAGTTTATTAAAAATTTGCTAACTAAACTCTGATATATGATTTTCGGGGTCATTTGGGTACGTAACCTCAAAACCAAGAGGTTGCCACATAAACTTATTGCGACTATATATAACATATTCGCTTAGAAATTAATATTTATTTCAACAAGATTTCTGCATGGCCTTAAGCTTATGTAAACATCGAGTATTATTGAATTTGTTTATCGAATTTAAACATACACAACGATATTGCTTCTGCTAAATAATCGGCATCGACATTTTTATTGTTTAATAATTTTTATGCAAATATTTTCACTTGTAGCGATATCATCAGTTGACGTTCTATATCAATTGAATATTTTTCCGACATGTGGTGGATAAATGTCGTTCCACGTTTCGATAAATTATTACGAAAACACATGTGTGTGTTTGTTTGTTGACTGTGTTGTTATTTTTAATTAAGGTGACTTGATATAAGACAAACATTCACGGATACAAAACAAGCATCTCTACGGCGCCAACGAATCATTAAAGAAACATTGAACAAACGAACATTCGAGACCGTTCTTAGAATAATTGTTGAATAACAAAGACGATTCTCGGAAACTATTCTGAATTGTGAATGCATTCGACAGTCCTGTACACGAAACTGCATACCACTGCATCGTAATATCATTTTTACAAATCGGAAAAATATATCATTACTAAAAATATTAGTTAAGAAACTCACTAAATGGACGGAGCAATCTTGATTTATACTGTTATTTGCTTCCCGCGGGGTAAGTTATAGTAATCGCAAAAAAATCGAAAATGAAAATTTTTGCATAACTTTACGTTTCAAAGGTGTCTGGATATTTTGGCATACCATAATTAGAAAAAATGGATGTATGTGTTTGTGTATGTGCGGATACAAATTTTTGTCGACGATTTCCAGAACACGGATCAATCGATTTGAATTTTTCAAAAAACATTCGATTGCTATTTAAAATAAAACGTGCTGATTAGTTTTTAGCAAAGGCAGGTCTAGTTATTTCGAAGATACGGGGCAAAAATACCAAAAAAGTATTTAAGTTTTTAAAAGAACGATTTGAATAATTCAAAAAACATTTTACTTGTATTAACGAAATGAACAACTGGTTGAATTCTTGGTAAAAAAGGTCCAACGTTTTCGGAGATCCAATAAAAAAGTAAAAAACAATGCCATTTGGCAGTCAAAAATGATTATTAGACATATACACATCAAATCATCAGGTATTTTATAGATATTTTAATAATAAGTACAAATTTTGTGTACATTTATATGGGTTCCGTATCAATGTAATCAAATTTATTGAATGTCCTTTACTGGACAGTTGTAAATAAAAGAGATAATAATAAAAAAAATTATATGGGTTCCGTACCAATGTTGACACATTAGGCTACGACGCGCTTCGATACTTCCACTGTAAAACAGCTATGCAGCGCGATTGCTTCAAAAACAAGTCAAAATTTTCAAAAAATTTCAAAATATAAAAAAACAAGTTTTCAAAAATTTTTTTTTTTCAAAAATTTCAAAATTCTCAAGAATCTAATTTTTTCAAAGTTTTGAAAATTTAGTTATCGGTACGGTAAGTTTCAGCAATTTGCCTTAAAGCATGTTGCCATGCCCCACTGGTTAGAGATTAAATAATAATCAATATGATTGTAGATTGTGTGAAACTTTATTTATTTGATGTACACGCATCTCTCAATTTGACCAGCAAACTGTCTTAATCTTCGGCAAAAACTAGTAAAATACTTCATCTTATAGTATCTTCAAAACCACAATGTCAAAAATAATTTACTAATTTACTTAATTGACTAATTGTAAAAAGCAGAGAGTTTCGAAAAATCGAGAGTTTCGAAATGTGGTGCTGACGAAGGCAAAATGTACTATTGTAAATATTAAATGTAGTAATTAAATGTAGGCAGAAAAAAGGGGAAACTTTGGTACTTGAAGAAGAATGGGTTGTTCTCATATTACTATTAAAAGTATGAGTTCTGAATAAGAGGTTCCAGATTAGATACCCGCTTAGAGCAGCCTGATGCAGTAGTAGACATCGGTTTTCACTTAGAAATATGATAGCAATAAGTTTTCTAGTGAAAATAACCCTTGCCCGGTATTGCTGAATTTATATGAATTCATTACTATTCTAAAAATTGTAATCATCACATAGAGATGGGACAACTGTTCAGGTTGCCATCTATAAAAAACCGTCGTAGTTAGTTAAGAATTTCATCACAACAACTCATACGTTCTCATTGCTGTTCGACAATGACAATAAAGAAGTTATATACGGATCCGTGGTTTCGAAAATATGCAAATAAAAACAGAGGTAGAATTGTATCATTAACGAGATTGGGACTTACCATAGCAACCTGCACATTCAAACTTGTTGGGAATAATAGAGTCATAATAGTGTTTTTGTGGAGCACCAATTGAATCAACTGAACAGATCATACTAGAATGTAGTCTATTTGAGGAAGACAGGACAAAAATGTTAGACGAATAGTACTCCACGAAGACGCTGATCAAACCCTTCAATTTGATGTCCTTATTACAGGATTCAAATTGTTATCTCGTAGGCCAATAAAAGAAGTAAAAAATGAGTAAGAGTGTAAGAGAAAACAAAAGAACTAAAACAACTACAGAAGGCAGTGACGAACGACTTACGTCGGAAGTGAAAATGCAGTGAACTGAAAGCCCAGTCACAAGACAATAAAACATTAAACAAGAAGTTCGAAATTTAAAAATTATTACAAAAAAGAAAGGTAAATAAAATGGAATGCGTTCATACCATAGACCTGTCTTTGGGCAGAGTCGCGTTAATAATAACTCTTAATCTGGATGTGTTAATTCTTATTTACTAAACTGATAACGAATTTTGGAATATCAACCCGATAAATAACAGCAGTTTACTGTAACGTATTTGAACAGCTTTGCAAATAATCGAAAAATTTTATATTTAATTATAATATTAACAAAAAGACACATAAATTCAATACAACGCCCGCGATAGAAAACATGTGATGTTTATTTTGTGTCCAATTGTTTATTTATAGAAGCCACCGCTTAATTTGTCAAAAACATTCCGATAAAATTATGAGATACGAAATAATGAGATACAGAAGACAGATCGATATAATAATACAAATAGTTTCAAATGCAGCTTTATGACATACATTTACATTTTTATCTTTCATATTTTACTACAGTTTTATCATATATTTGCATAGCAGTTAGTACCATGCTGTGCGGAAGACCTGCAAAAGTGCTATTTTCAGTTGAAAACACTTTCTTTTAAAAACTGACATTTTTGCACTTTTTGCTTCGTATCTCCGAAACAGCTAGACCAGTCAGTTTGAAACTAATCACCAAGCGTCGCCCTCAACGCAAATCGAACGTCTTTTGAATCAACCTAATTGGATGCTCCGGGCAAAATTTGAACCCCAAACCTTGTGGCTCAGTTTGAAGAGTGATTGCAAAATCATCTTACTATTTTCATTGAAATTTTGGCACTAATATAATTTGCGAAGAATTTGTTTCTAATATTATAATTATTTTCAGGTAACTGTCATTTTTTGGGTACTAAATAAGTAATAATAATATTCATTGAAAGAACTAGTGAAAGATGTCATCTAGTACCTACTAGAGCAGGTCCTGCTCTTTCCAAATATTTTTCAAAATAAAAATCAACAAACTGGTGGTGTATGGCATCGTGCCTTATTAAGACCAATTGCTGGAACTTCTCGTACCGTAACGAAATACGAGCGTATTCGAGATTAAATGTTTCCAAATAGATTATTGTAAATACTGTAACTTTCAAAATCTAGTAAGGTAATTGTCTAATATTTATAAAAACTATATATGGGTCATTCTTTTACAAACCGGGCACCAACCATACCTCGACATTTTAGAATTGGCTGAAATTTTTTTTATAGATATTATAGATAAAATCATTTGACACGTATTTCAGGATTTTGCCGGCAAAAATTTTTTTTCGTTGATATTTACGATTGAAATATTGCCGATTTTCTCAATTTTTATGATCTTCCTTTGCATTATGTTAATTATCTTCAGTTGTGTTCATCAGATCAGTATTGTTTTTTGTTATTATATTCATTATGAACTCAACTTTGAAGTAATATAAAAAAATAATGTTTTTGCAATTATTTTAACAGTAATAACAATTGATTGTTAACATTGGTTTTACATACGGGCGCCCCAACTTAAATCGATTGCGTAAAAAACCATATTGTTTCTTTTTTTATCTACTTAAAAATTATTTTTACAATTCGATGGAATGGCTGTTACATCGGAAGATATTAAATGTTTTCGAGGGAAAGTCGCGTCGCGCGTCCGTTTGGAAGGCGCATAGCGCGTATTAAATGAGTACAAGTACTATTTTTAACTAAAATATTTTACAATTCGTTACTGAGGAAAAATAAAAATATTATCTAAAATATGTAGTAGCAAATATTTTATACAAAATGCTCATATTTTTGAAACTGGAAAACTAAAACTTATTATTCGTTGGAATAATAACAAAAGTTAAATTAATTGTATTGGGTAGGTTTGATTTCGTTAAAAAATAAATACAAGAGAATGCGATTAAAAATAATTAATTTATTGCATTATAATAGGCTAGCTCTGGCAGCTAGCCTTTTCAAAGTTCCACCCAATCCATCGCAAGCGCCCTTACCGTGTGACGTTGAGAAAAAGTGCCACTCTGCAACCAGACCAAAATCTTTTTCGTGGCAAGTAAGATTTACAAAATTCTTTTTATTTTTATACTATATCATTAATTGCAACATAGTTTTATCAACATTAGTCCACTCTCTGCACCTAATTTTGTCAATATAATTTTCCTCAAAAATATTTTCTAATTCTGTGATCAAATTTTCTAGGCCAGGACACTGGGAGCACTGTCCAAAATAACAATTAAATACTACTACATATTTTAGATAATATATTTATTTATACTGAATTTTAAAGTTAAAAATATTTAAAGTATATAAGTGAACTTTAGAACTATAGCCAAAATTAAATTTAAAATCCAAATTATTTTCAATATTCAAAAAAAAAAGTTTTTGGGAAAATAAATAAAATTTTGGAATAAAAAAATTCCCAAAGCAATTGTTTCGTCAGCACAAATAGAAAGTTTTCTTAATCATTCAAATTGCATGCTTAATACTCTCAAAAATTGAAGTTTTTGCACATTTAGCTCCGCATTTCCGAAATGACTGACCCATGAAAACAAATCACCACTTCTCCTTATCATTACAAATTAAATGATTTTTGGATTATTCAAATTTGATGCTCCGTTCTCTCATAAACTCTATCTCTATTTTCTGCACTCTTTGCTCCGTATTTCCAGAACGGCTGGACTTCCTTTGCCAGAAACTATTTTCGACAATATTTTTTGAACCATACAAATCGCCCAAAATCGTGGACAAGAAATTGATTCCATACATACATATACACACATCCATTTTTCCTAAAGTATGCCAAAATGTTCAGAAACCTTCAAAACGTGAAGATATGCAAAAAATTTTCATTTCGATTTTTGGACGATTACTATAACTATAATTCTCAGGTTTATGGTTACTTTTCAGTGATTAAAACGTAGAAGTAATAATTAGTAAGAAATAAAAAATATATCTAAAACACATTCAGAAGAAAGAAGACATCAACAAAAGTCATGTCCAGTCCTTCTCCACACATTCTAAGAAACATGATCGTACTTCTAGTGCATAAACACTAATTGATTTAAGACACAATGCCATACACCACTAGTTCTTTTCAATATCTTTCCACTTACCACGAGTCGCGCGTGTGGCAGAGCGGCTGCTTCTGCAGCAGCCTGTCGCAGCGCATGCGGCCACTGGCTGGCAGCAAAGTGCGCCTGCGCCTTGCTCCAAGAATCTGCTGCTTCGAATGGGCTTTCTCCGATGTGGCCCTGCAAATATGAATAATAATAAATATCAGTTTTGTTCATAAATAATTAGATACCATAAATTATATTGAAAAAAAAAACTGGCATATTCTCGGATAAAATTATTCGTTATCTATTTGTTATAGCAAAATGAAATAATAAATAATAAATTGATATTGTCATCTTGTATAATGGGAGATAGCAAAATGGTCACTTTTAAGATTCTTAGTTTCTATTTTAAAATTTTTCTCTATTGAGCAAACTCTAAGCTAATATTTTTTTCTTATGTTTTAACTTTGTTTTTCTCTCTTTCATGTAACTTTCATAAAATTTCATTGGATCTTGAATGCTTTTTTAAGGGCATAAGTGAAAAAAATATGTTCAAAGTTAAATGAAAAGGTTTAAGGTTGCCGAGACTCAGTATCAAGTATGCAGTAAGAAAAGCTTTGTTTTGCAACCCCAAGTTCCAGGTTCGATACTCCTCTTGGAAAGTCAGATATCAAGCAGTAGTGATCAATCATCACGTTTTCATCAGTTCTTTAATTTATAATTTGTTTGCAGCAATAACTACTCGTATAGTAATATTAAGTCATTCTGAAACTTTGAGACCAATTTCAATAAAAAGATGCTTGTGAGAATATGAACCGATTTGGTCGACGTTTTCTCAAAACCGACTGCACCAATTTCAAAAATTTAAAAGCCATTCTATGAAACTTAATAAGGTCTCGCGTTAATTAGTTTTCCACGACAACCGGCACAGCCATTTTTAACTATTAGCAGAGAAGTTCAAAATATCTCGTTCATGTTTTAGCCAAAAATTCTAGATGGATTTTAAAACTTCAAAAACAGTTAGAAAAATATTGGTTGAAAATTGTGCTGATTATATTTTAGTAATGATCGACCGAGTCTTTTTCTCTTAATTCATATTTACAATTTTTTCTAAGAAAAATACTTTAATTTTAAAAATTAATCAAGGTCTGAACAGATCGGATGTTGTGAGCAAAAATTTAAAATTTTGTCAAAGGTTTCTCTATTATTGGCTCTTTTTTTTTTTAATTTAAAAGCCAAAGCAAATTTAAAAGATAAACTCGAGAGGAAATGACGTTGATTAGTTTTGCAAGACGATCGGTCGAGTCGTCATTTTAGAATTTGCATAAAACTGTAAAATTTTTATTCCGCGTTTTCACAGATATTAGTTGTTAACCGCACTGATAATATTTTGGTAAAGATCAGTTCAGCAAACTACTGAAAACGATATTTTTCGAATTAGATGAGACGTATTGTGATGATGAAGCTCATAATCTCAACAAACATCCTAACAAATTATGGCCTACGAAAAGTGTTTCAATTATAAAAAGTCAACAAAGATCGTAATAAATGATCTCTGTCAAAATTGTGAAGTGTCATCATGGCAATTTTAAATGTGGCTAAATCTCAATTCGTATTGATTATTTATGTATATCGGATAGTTTTTGCAACTTGCCTTAAAGCACGCTCAGTTTTCAAAGCAAGTTCAGTTTTTATTTTGAATTTTGGATAATTTAGAAAGATGTGTATTTATAAGGTGTCCATACGTCCAGGTTTGGCCAGGACAGTCCCGGATTTCCAGCTTGAACCGTGGGTTTTTCTAAAAGCTATATTTGTTTTGGATGTAGATCTTGGGATACATATTGTCCCGGATATAAAAAAGTTTAGATTTAAATTGAATCTTTACCATTACTTGATAACAAAATTAAAACTACCCATTAAATATCTGAAAATGATATATGTACAATGAAACAACGAACATTTAGACCACTTGGCAGAAGTTCTAATTTTTCCAAGCAAATTATGAAGACAATTACCAAAACTGTAAAAAAGGCACAAAATCAGAAAAAACATATGAATCAAAAATTTAAAATATAGCATTAAAGGTAGAAGCTAAAATATAACATCGTAGGTAAAGAAGCTATATAAAACATATAACTGAAAAGTAAAGTTCTTACTAAAAGCTCGTAATTCTGATTTAAAAACAAATTGGTTCTTTAAAAAAAAAACTATTTTATTGTATCCTTTAAGAGTAATTTTAATGTTTAAACATATTTAAGTTATTTAGCTTAACCCTCTCCCCACGTCTCGGATTAGCTTAACTGAAAATTTCCATCCCAGTTTTGACTTAAAAAAACGACATCTTAGTATTTAGGACTTCTCATTTTTTCAGTGAATATAATTGGCATTATGGTTGTTTTTCGTGCATTCCTAAGTTTGTCTTCTTACGAATTACACAATGTACATGTATATATATGTATATATATATATATATATATATATAATTCGAGGACAAGGAACCGTATCCTCCCGAGTCGGTTCTTCTGGGGCTGTGTCGTGTCAGCGCGTCACCCCTTCCGTTCTCCTGCTTTTGTTTTTAATTTCGTCCCCGCTTTCGCGAAAGCTATGAATTAATTGAAAATGTTGCCATCCGCAACGGCCAAGGCAAAAAAGTATATTTCTTTCTTAGTTAATTCTTCGGAGGGGCATTTTTCATTTCACGAATTAATCAAAACCTCGTCGATCTTTTCGCAAAGTCGTGACATTGCGATCTTCTTTCCTTCTCGAGAAAACAGAAAAGGTTTCGGCCGAGATTGTTAATGTGACTAATTTACTTTATTCCGAATGCTGCAGGAGAATAATATTAGACAAAATGGATTCATCGACGCTACAGACGCAATCGGGAATTTAATGATTCAGTGGAATTATTGATGAGCACCATGGTATTTTTTGCCAAAAATCTTGATGTCTTTTAGAGAAAACACTGAGAACGATTACGTCGAGGTTGTAATGGAATAATTAATTAAGGTTTTTAATAATACTTCTGTAACATCGAATATGAAAAAATATGTATATTAATATAGGATAGAGGAGCAAGACGCAAACGTCCAATTTGACTTTAGTAATTATACTGTCTAAACCAAATGAACTACATCACAACACATAACACATATCAAACAAACAACTACCGAGCTATGTTCAGTAAAATTCCCAGTTACTTCCTAATTATAGATTTTTTTTTGTCATCTGTTCCTTTTTACTTCATAGGCAAGGTAAAATGAGACAGCCAGTTGATGAACAAATCCAATGTCTTATTTACAATTTTTAAAAGATTTTATAAATTCATTGAAGGTACAATTTTCAACCAATGCAAAATATAAATTTCATGGGCACACTTTTCACAAAGATAATACTGCATATAACCTTGATCTGGTATTTCATCAAAAATATTCATGAACAGAGTTGGAATAACTAATTATTTAAATCAGCGGCTTCCAACCTGTGGGGCGCGCCCCCTCAGTGGGGCGCCAGGCTGTCCTAAGGGGGGCGCGTACAGCTGTTTCCAGAATACTATTATCGAAAATAACCCAACATTTATGGAACGTTATTAAAAAATAAACAAAAAATATTTAGTTTTTATGAATATTTTTACATATTATTGCATATTATTTTGTAGTCTGATAATATCAGTTGAGTATTTATAAAATTAAACAGTTAAAAAAAATAAGGGGGGGCGCAGCAATTTTTTTTTTATTTGCAGGGGGGCGCGATGCAAAAAAGGTTAGAAACCGCTGATTTAAATCATCTTTTGTGAAATTGATTTTTAACCCAATTTACATTTTTATATACGACTTTTTATTGTTTACGCCTTAGCCAAAGTAAAGGTTCAGTTGGTCCTTTTTACCCCAACCGCGTGTAAGCTTTTATAGCGATTATATGAAAACTTCTGTTAAAATTAAAAATATATCTCACAAAACAATTAAATAATGTATTTTCAAGAATTATATTGAGGTTTTGTAAACTAAACAACACTGCTCACAACTAAAACAACTGACAACAAAAGAAAATACTTTTGTTATAGATTTTCAAAAATTGCCGTTTATCTCTAATAGCGACATTGCTTGGTTTAAGGCGATGGCTGGTCACACATCTTTTGCCCCCTACTTTCAAATATTGTTGTTAAAAGATTTCTAGCTTTACTTGTTTTTGACATATTGGTGGTGGACTTTTTTAACCGCGGACCTTTAAGCCACGCCCTACCTTACCCTACGGAAATCTTGTAGAGGTTTTAACTGAAATTAACCAGTTAACTCTGATTAATGATAAATTTACACGTCATAAAGATTTGGAAATTTTGTGTATTAACGAGTATATTAGTCATGCGTATAAAACAGTGATGATTTGTGATTCAAATTAAAATGGTAAATAACTAAATATATTCTTTGTATAATATTTTGAGTTTATGACTGTATAAAATAGGTAGTTGTAAGTGACATTTTGCTTTGAAGCAAGTTGTACGAACTTCCCAAAATATGTAAATAATATAATTAATCAATCAGGATCAAGATTTAGTTATTTAAATAACAATTTCTACTATTCATTTGAATAAGAAGAAAACTGTAGTAATTTTTCTTTTTGTTTAGATTAACCCAATTTATTAATCCGATATCTTAGCAGCGCAACTTACTCTATGATTGACGAATATACTCGTCATGAACTCAATTCGGATGACACAAAACTGCACTGTTCGATGTGAGCGACACACTTAACTGGTTAAAACCATACACATATACCATCATTATTGTTTACATTTTTTTTGTTGGCCATCATTTAACTCGTTGTAAAAATTTGTTAAATTCATTTGGAGAATGCGGTAAAAATACATAACTGTTGTTATTACATATTATATTTATTCACCAACGGAAAAATCTAGCAACCTGAAAATTTATAAAAATATATGAGTCAGAAAAATTTCCCAACAATTGTAATAATGTTACTATACTTTTAAAATAAATTAAATATATATTTACTTAAGGTGTTTTTGAAAATATGTTAAAATTTCTAGAAACTAAATAAAATTTTTGTCAATGTTATATTACAAATAGAAATATTCGAGGCTCGAAAATAGATCTCTGTAAATATAAACAGAATGACCTTGAAAATATGTATTTTTGTAAAAAAAATATTTTTGAAATATATTAGATTTATTTCATTACATTTTCGCTTCTTTTTGTTCGCCATATATTAAAATAAAAAAACTACAAATATGAAAATACAATAAAATGATATTTTTGAACACGCTGATTTTCAATGAATCAATATTATAATATGAAATATTAAAGTTATAGTTGCAATGTAAAATATAACAATATCAAAATTAAATCTTTTATAAAGGTTGATATGTTTCATTTCGACATAAATCGAAATATTTAGAACTCTTTATTTAATGCAACGCTCACTTCTTTAATATTAATAGAGAAACTTCTGGAATTCCGATCGCATGCAGGACAGCTGATCAGTTATTTAAAATTTTCTAATCATTGATCCTGTTTTGAAAATATTTTATACAAAATCAAAAGCTATAAAAAGATAAAAAAGTTATGAACTTCGAAAAAAAATTCGTTCGTATTTTCTCAGACCTTGTGGTAGTTAATGGAATTAGTAGAAATTCAGCTAATATTATTTTCTTCATCAAATAAAAAACAAGTCTGATTATTAAAGAAGCAAACTCAATAAATTAGTTGTTTTGTCAAAATAGAACAATTTAAGTAAATCTACGTGTTTGATATCACAACCAATGTGTCATGTGAAATTCGCAACTCTGGTCTATCAAATTTCTGCCAAATTTAGTTTAAAAATTTTTGGATTATTTTTAATCTCAAGATGTATAAATCTGGCAGTACCTCAAATCGCAATGCTCTAATACAAACAATGCACCCTGAAAAATTGTTTATTACACCCAATCCATTTTTAATTTCACCCCCCGTAAAATTTCAAGCACGATTTTTGTATCCAGGAACAAGGGTAAAATGTAAGATGTAAAAGTTAAGTTGTGAACAAAATTAATGTTTCGTCTGTGCTTTTTGTAACTGTGACAAATGCGTCCCGTCAGTCAGTCGAGACACGAAAGATATGTAAATATGTCTTGAATATTCAAGACCGATCCTAATCACGGGTCTGGAATCGTTCTATCTCACCCCCCACAGCTTTGGGGGTTAAGAATCGAGGGTACAGACATCGGGTTATCGCATACTGGTTTCATACAGATGAATTCTGGTGCTCAACTCAGTATTTAATAGTATTATTAGCAATTTGGCCTTTTGTATATGACTAAGTTTCAAAAATTATAGGAATTTGAATGTAGGAGTTACTGGGTACGGTTTTGCCACTTTTTTCTTTGATTATCAATAATTTTATTAATTTACCAATTAGCTGGGAGAAAAATAAATTAAATACTAATTTGAACATTTGTCTACGAGAAAATACTGAAATACTGTCCTTAAATACGATGGATTAGTCATAAAATCAAATCAGAATTAGTCATAAAAACAAAAAAAGGCGATTGTCACAACCGTCCACACCCGAGGGACAATATTAAATAATAATATTGTCTAGGATTTAGATCTTTTGTCCCGGATTGTCCCGGTTTTCCAAAAAATATAGATTTTGAATTGAATCTTCGCCATTACTTGATAATAAAATTTCAACTACCCATGAAATATCCGAAAATGATATATATTATGTTACAATTGTGTGTGTGACAACGAAGTATGATGCTTATTAATGAGAATTAATCAAAATGTTATGAACGAGAAAATTGGATTACAAAATTTCAAAGACGGTTTAAAATAGTTTCTCACATTAATAATTTCGATTTCAATTTCACGAAAATTAGCAGAAATTATAAAACCAAACTTGTTGACTACCTGACACAAGTAATTGAATAAAATTTTTGGTACAAGGCTCGAAAGAAAAAAAAATTATAGTTATATATTTAAAAATTATAATTTAATTATATATTTAAAAATTATATATCCTGTAAGATTTTGTATATGAAATTAAATGTATTTTTAATATTCAGTAACGCTTAAAAAAGGTTTATTTAAAAAAAACTGATTTCTATTTTAATGAAGGATTTGATATTTTAACATATATTTAGGCTATTTAGCATGAGGACTAAAATTTAATCGTTTCCAAAATAGAAAGCCAGAAAAGTTTAGTCATTAAATGCAAAATAAAAGTGTTTAGGGTCATTTACAGAAGCGTTTAGAGTCCAAAGAGAAAACAGAAGTGTTTAGGGTCATCAAATGGTAAAGAAATAAAAATAGGGTCATCAAATGATGGAAATAAAAAAGGATCACCAACTGAAAACAAAATCGATTGGATAAACACCAAATGAAAAAAAAATACGAAAGTTTATGATCACCAATAAAAATATAAAAATCAATTCAGCTTTTTTACTTTTTTCTATGTTAACACCATAACAAAAAACGAATTTGAAATATATTAACATCAATCACCATTTATAATTTTCGTGGTAAATAAAATCCATTTTTAAGTTATGAGTCTATTCAAGACTTACAGAACGATAGAGAAATAGCTTGGTACAAAAATCACATCCAACATTTGGAAACGGACCCTAAAAATAATTTATATAATTTTAAGAGTACCTTTTCCCGTCTGTCGTCCTATTTGTGCAAAAACAATTAGCCGTTCCACAATTGGAAAACGGAAAAGTTTTGGTGATTTATTGCGACCGAATCTCGAAACGAGTTTCATCTGTGTTAACATTTTATTTAATAATTACTCGGTGCCGTTTCGAATAATTTCTTTTTGTTTCTTAAGCGGCGCATCGGTGGCTCATTAAATGCCTAAGGGAGAAAGACAGGAACACAAAGGGTTGGCGATATCTGCTTCAATTTGATTATCCGACAACCCCTAAACGCTTAACTCTATAGACATATCTCGCGAAATACAATATGGATTGGGAAAATTATAATAGGACAAGGATACAGGGACATCTAGGGATATTGCGGTTACCAATTTTATTCGAAACACCAAGTTTAAGCCTGATATAAAATTTATAAAGCATATAAGTACCCATTTTTTAGTTTAAAAATAATCAACAATATAATTGTTGGATGCTAAGGTATTTGTGGCCACATCCTGATTTTCTTATAATTAGATAATCTCGGAAAGTCTTGGAAAATATAAGAAAACTTCGAGAAAATTTTTTTTTTAAATAAATTCAACTAAAAACTTAAAACTGAATTATTTTCAAAACTCTCGAGAAGAAAGATTTTTGAGAATTTTAAAATTTATGAAAAAAATTGACTATTTTAAAAAATTTCATTTTTTATATTAAGTTTTTTTTTGTAAATTTTTGAAAGAAATCGCGCTGCTTAGCTGTTTTAAAGTCGAAATATCAAAGCGCGTAAGCGCCGCGTCGTAGTCTAACGTTGATACGGAACCCATATAATCTCTATTTTTATTGGACCTTCGAAAACGTTGGACCTGCCTTCCCAAAAAATTCACCAGCTGTTTATTTTATCAATACAAGTAAAATGTTTTTTGAATTATTCAAATCGGTCGCTCTGTTCTATTAAAAACTGAAATACCATTTTTGGCACTTTTTGCCCCGTATCTCCAAAACGGCTAGACCTGCCTTTGCCAAAAACTAATTAGCACGTCTCCATATCAATACGAATCGAATGCTTTTTGAATTATTCAGAACACGGTTGACCCGTGTTCCCAAAATCGTCGACAAAAATTTGTATCCGCATTCATTTTTCTAAGCCAAAATGTTCAAAAACCTCTGAAACGTAATAATATGAAAATATTTTTATTTTCGATTTTTTTGCGATTGCTATAACTATCCCTACGGGAAGTTAAAAATCTGCAAAATCAATTGGAAAAATGCTGCAAGGCATATTGACAAACTTATTTTCGGTTCAACAAAGATAAATATCATTAGAAACAAAGGCGCCTCAATGGAACAAATCTAATGGACACACCACATATTAAAAACATATCTAGAATAACATAAAAAATAAAATAAGACATTGGAAGATATCAAGCAATTCTATTCTGTGAGTTTTCAGAAAGTTTCGGATAAAACTAAAAAATTCTAAAAATACCAGAAACCTTAAGCAATCTTAAACCTAAAAAAAAAACTAAATCTTGTACCAAAATTATTAAAAAAATCTTGGAATATCTTGAACAGTGGAAAATTTTTAAAAATCCTGATTAAATTTACTATTTACTTGGGATTGGATCTAAGTTAAAAAATATGGTAAGCATTAAAATTAGCTAAATAATTTTGAATAAAAACAAATAAAAAAACCTGATTTTTTTAAAAAACAAGTTAGCTTTAAACGTTTCGTATTTTCTTCTAATCTGGTCTGGCTAAACCTTTTAACAAGATTTCACAATATCATTCTTTATTAACCACATTTCCTCAATTCTCATAAATTTGATATTCCACCAGATCCACCTTTATGCAATAAAATTCAAATCACAGCAACAGTTTCCCATATATCTGAGTATTTATTTTCTCCCCCGACCCAAAGGCTGGGAATCGACAATTAATTTAGTCCATCGGCATCCAGTCGACCCTGAGATTAGAGTATCATGAGCACCATGACCTTTAGGTCCTACCAGAAGACCTTTTCTAATAAATATGAGCGAATATTATTTCAATAATGTGTAACTAACGCTTGAATCGACCGCAATTGTTTCAGCAAACGAAATATAAGGGAGCAGGGGCAATAGTGATAATATTTTGAACAAATATATATATATATATATATATATATGAAATACATTTACACACTTTGTACGGGACGGGTAATATTATCCGCTTTCCGGACTTCTCACCAAATGCGAAAAAAAAGAAAATTTGTTTCTACGCACTGAAACAAATATAATATTTAAAAGTTATTTAATTATTATGTGATACTTTGCAGCTAAGCATTTAGTGGAGGCAAATTAATAAATGTTTTCTAATGAAAAAAAGATGTTATATATCAAAGATTAAGATGTTTACTCAGTTTTAGTAGCAAAATATAATTCAGACGCACTAAAGACAAGACATTATTTAACTCCATATTATTATATTTATTGGATCATCAACGTTTTGTTGATATTCTGCAATACTTTAGATTATCTTATGCCTCAATATTTTTCACTACTTGTGAAATTCCTATATTTTATGTAATAAAAAGGTAAGTGTGTAATTGAAATTTGTCTAATTTGAAACCAAAGTATGGCTTCGCTTCGTAAAATACTATATCAAAATGTGTAACTGAAACAAAATGTATGACATGTAGTTCTGATGGCTGTTGAAATATACAAAAAATATTCATTACTATTAATATATTATTGTAGTACCGATTTCTTCTTGTACACCGATAACGACATGAAATCATTCATTCAAATATATTATAGAGTGAAGGATTATATTCAGTATCATTATATCAACTCAGTATAACTTAAAATACAAAAATTATATAATGGGTTTCATTTCAAACTTTTAAATTCGATCTACTTTTAAGGGGATATTATGATCTAAAATTTTTACAAAATCTTTTTTTTTTTGATAATTTCAGAGATACTCAAGAATAAGTGTATAAGACGATTTTTCAAAATTTAAATTATTTTCGGAGATATAGCTGTTTGACCACAATAATCCTCCTCAGTTTACTTTTTCAGCATAACTTTAAACGGGTTTTTCTCGAAACTGTCTTTTTCCATACTATACCCACAATTTCTCAACTTCTACTGGACCGATTTACTATAGTCTTCTTTACAGACTTCTCTTCAGTGTGAACTACACTCACCAGAAAATTCCGATATTTTACTGTTTTTAAAATATTCAAGAATATTAAAAGAAGTTGTAATTTTATTTTTCAGACAGCTGCTATTTTGTGAAAAAAATTATTTCAATTTATCCGTAGTTTATGTTGCGACAATAATCTAGATCATGAAGAGTATGAAGTATGTTTGTATGAATAAGTTTACATTATTGAATTCAGTCTGCGCCCTCCATTAACATGATCTGTAGAACGATATTTTAAAGAGTCAAAAATAAGTTTTTTTTGTTCCAATTCTTTTTATCAGAACTGTTACCTGCATACTAGATAGATTACTTTGTTTGTTATTATGCTGAAAGTTGAACATAAGTAGATCATTACCAATAATTAGTAATTGCGTGGACAATTTAGTTTAGTCATAACGATCATCTGTTTTCAAAAGTGTGCATTGGGTACGGTTGTGACAATTATTTCTCGTCCTTTTCTTGTAAAAATTGAACAGATAAAAAAAAAATCTAACTTAACTAAGACAAAATACCTATTATCCTATGTTTATGATAATCACAACCGTCCTGCCTGGAGGTGTCGACGGTTACATTTTAAATTCATTTAAAGCATTCAGAAAATATAAATGAGGTATTTGAGAAGATTATAAGAAAGTTAATAAAACCTATATAATATTTAGAAATGCCAAAAATATTTATATTAGTTACATTATCCTTATTATTAGACTATACTGTTTTTTTACAATTTCTCAAATTCAAATGTAAACAACACAGTAGTATAAAAGCAAGTAAATATAAGTAAAATTTGTTTAAAAAAAAACTAAGAAACTTTCAAAAAGTAGAGCGTGGTTACCAATTTTGTTTACCTGATATCTATTTTATACTGATTTCTCTATAAATCATTTCAAAAAATTTCCCAACTATAAATTGTTTTGCTATAAATCACAAAAAATAAACATAATGACTTGGCTACACATCGGGATACAATCAAAGTAGAAGTTTCAAGGTAAGATTTTTTCGCAATTTGTATCTGTTATTGATCAATCTTTATACACAAAACACTGAAAATAAACATGCTAGATAAAATATACTACTAATATAGAATTGATTAATTAGTTAATTGATTGTATAATTATTTGCCCTTTAAAATAAATAATATCTAAGATTCATAAACTATCAGAAGTTTTGTGCACTGACCAAAGTTTGGCTTGTTTGTCATTGATCTAAATAAGAATATTGAGTTTTGACCTTAAATAAAAGTCTAAAAAAATCTAATTATAAGCCAGAACCTATTCAATCTATAAAGCAATTTTCCAGATTTTAAGTTAGCATTTTATTAAGAAATGTCCACGTTATTCTAGACCTAAAGTCTTATAGTTTGAAATAGCAGAATATCTGATCTTATATCATAATGTATCGACTTTAATTAATCAATGAATGCAGTCAAATTAATTTTCTAATTTTACTTGTGATATCAAAATATAGCAAGTAGCTATAAGACCTAATGATACAAGAAAACCTTAAAGATTATTTACGTTTTGATAAATTTGCCCAATCTTTCATTAAAATTAAATTATTTGTTTGAAAGTTACAACGAATTTAATAAATAAATGCTTAATAACTTATAAATAATGCCTAAATAAAGTTTTCTCTAGGCTTATTAGATAAATATTTGTTTTCAGTTGGAATTAAAAAATAAAGTATAGCGAGTTGCTGTATGCCATTATCAGCTTAAAATGTTAAACATTTTTAATCTTGAGAAAATTTTCGAAATACTTCAGTTCTATCAGACAAATTGTTTAAAAGTTACAAAAAATGTATGTAAATAAATGCGTATATTTCTAGTTATTTCACCATATATGTACTTTTAGCAGACTTAAAATAAAAGATATTACAAATGACTTAATTTTCCTGATAATTCAATCACACTAAATAAAATATTTACGATTTACACAGAATATATATATAAATGCATCGACAAGTTATTTAACAATACGTATACGCACTTTTTGCACGCTCAGATTCAATGCCTGTAAAACTTAATTTTTTTTAGTATGCCGATATTTTTTAGTGAAAAATATGTTAAACTAGGCAAATTAATAAACTAAATAGTAAACTAGGCAATAGGCAAATACTCTATTTATATTAGATGAAGAACTATTCAAAAGTTGTAAAGGACTACCTACTCGAGAGCTTTGATTAAATTTGATCAATTCGGATTTTGATCATATCGAGTTGTAGATTATTATATTGTAAGGAAACATCATATATCATTTAATTTTGAATAATTTTTCCAAATATTTCATTTAAATGAAATTATTTGTTTACAAGTATAAGTAATATAATAAACGAATGAGCAAATGGGTTGTTAACGTACGATATATAATCAAATTAAATCTTCATTTTCAGACCGGATGTTCACCACTAAATTTTATTTTGCACTTGAATTATATTTGACAAACTGTTTAAAAGCTACAACAAATTTAGTACAGTAAATAAATGAGTGATCACGATATGCTATTTAGCACTATTAAGATTAAATATCTTTTTTTAGTTTTTTTTTATTTTAAAATATACTGAGTTGCAGGACATTTTTTACTTAGAGAATATTATAGATTGCTCAATTTTGTTAAAAAAAATTCAAAGACTTATTTATTTTAGATGAACCATTTAAAAGTTATAATAGAAATAAAAAATAATAGTATAACCGCGTTGTTAAATTTCCAGCAGTATAAATAGTGCAGCCGGCTAATATGGGTTAACATTCGAATAGATTTGATGCTCCATAAATGCGATAAAAGGACATTTCAGTAGGATTTGGCATTTTATTATCGTCCCTGTAACCTTTACAAGATATGCCAGAGATAATAATGGGTTGAGTCCCTCGAAAACGATTCAGGCGACGCAGCTGTAAAAACAAAGACTTTCCGTTGGAGATTAATTGATGGATGGGACCCAACAAAAGTCGACTGAATTTGGTACGTCTCTATTGAAAGCTCTTTTTTTTTTTAAAAAAATTAATTACTTCAGATATTCAATATGAAATTTAAATTTTCGGAAATTTTGTGAACTGTTTGTCGATATAGGGTAGGGTGGGACACAAAAGTGCAATTTAACTTTGAGCATTTTATTGTGAAAACTAAATCTATTATAAAACGACAAATTACACATATCAAACACACAACTATCTGCAGTAAAACTCCCAGCAAATTCATAGTTGTAGAAATGTATTTCATTTTTTCTTTTGAAAAAAAATTGTCATCTGGTCCTTTTTTACCCCATAGTCTAGGTAAAACGAGATGACCAGGCGGCAAACAGGTCCAATGTGTTATTTTTTTATTTTAGATGGATTTGACGAACTAATAGCTACATTATGCAACCAATGCAAAATCTAAATTTCATGAGTACATTTTTGCAGAGGGAAGACTGTATATAAACTTGGTCAGAAATATTCAAAGCATATCTTCACGTTTCAGATGTTTCTGAACATTACGGCATACCTCAGAAAAAATGAATGTGTGTGTGTGGGCGTTTTGTGTGTCCGCAAATTTTCGCCTACGTTTCGTTGTTGGACGCACGGATCAACAGATTTGAATGATTCAAAAAACATTAGATTCCTATTGAGAGGAAGATGTCCTGATTAGTTTTTGGCAAAGGCAGGTCAGGCGTTACAGAGATACGAAACAAAGAGGGCAGAAAATAGAAATAGAGTTTTTGAGAGAACGGAGTATCCGATTTGAATGATTCAAAAAACTTTCTGCTTGTGTTGACAAAACAATTGATAAAATTTTTTTTTTTTTTTTTCAAAAAGAATTTTTTTATTTCATATCGAAAATAATTCAGATTTTCATTTTAATTCTGGCTGAAGTTCTAAAGCTCACTTATATGTAATTCAATTTAAATAATTGTTATAAATATTAGAAAATGTTACAATATTTATAATAATCTATTTGAAAACATTTAATATTTCTCGTTACGGTACAGAAAGTTCGAGCCTTAAGGCACAATGCCATACACCACTAGTTCAATTTAATTATTTATTTACCTACATATATATCCAGTTAAATTTGAATCCAGAGAATTTTAAAATAAAACTGTGATTAATTAATCTACTATTATACACAATTTGTAGCAATAATATTTTTACAAATAATATACAATTTTTAAGTTACACCTAGTTTTTTATATTTATTTAGTTATCTATTTACATGTCTATTTGTTTATTTAAATCATTACACTTTTTACATTATTATTGATTTATTAATTTCTTCATTTATCTTACTAATAATTCCTTTCAGATTATTGCACTATTAATTTTTTATTGTATCAAATATGTTACTGATAAGTAATTTATTTCTGCAAATATTTATTATGTATTTATTTAGTTAATCAAGTATTTTAATATCCATTTATCTAATCATCAATTATTTCATTAATCATTTTTAAATCAATTATGCAAATCGTTTGTTATTAATTTTTTTCACAAGTTATTTCTTCTTCAAGTATTTATGCTATATATTTGTTTCATTTTCATTCTGATTGATTATAAATATATGCATACAAAAAAGGTGTCAATATTTTTTATCAATCTATTAATTTATTTAATTATTCATTTATGCATTTGATCTATTTATTCATTAACTTATTTTATTTTGTAACTATCTACCTATATATCAATTGGCAATGTTTGTAACGATTTATCTATACATATATCAATATTTGTTTGTGTTTTATGTTGTAATATTAAATGTATAAGTATTTTAAGTAATTGCCGAATTTTGATAGATTACTTTCAAAAAGGTAAATGACGTACGACCACTAGTTCATATTAATGTTACCAAAAAATCTACTTACATAACGTCTATTTATTGATACAGAACCCTCGGTGTACAAATTGTTCGTTTTAAATTTAATATTTGCATTAAATCAAATTATGATATATATATTGAATATTTCCGGCAAACAGAGCAACTTGTAAACTAAATATCATAATAAGTCAAGAAATTATAAATAGAAATTATATCACGGTTATATTGCGAAAGTCGAATATTTGCACATGTGCATTGTAAATAACAATCAGGCCTCGGAAAACAACAATTAAATAGTTGTTGTTTTACACAAAATGTAAATTCTTTTATAGAATGTTCAATAACAGAATGCTCTGTTGCAACACTTCTATTGGCAAGTTGCAAACAAATTGTAATATTATGTGAAGGAACTAGACAAGATCTACACGGAGAGTTTCAAGATGAAAATGATGGTGCTGAAGAAGATAAAATGTAAAAACTAGAGGGGCGCATGGCATCGTGCCTTAAGGCAAATTGCTGGAACTTCCCGTACCAAAAATTATTTTTTTTGAAAAAAATTTACTCTGAAAAATTAGATTTTTGAGAAACTATAAATTTTTGACAAAAATTTACTTTTTTTGAAAAAAAGACTTTTTGAAGAAAAGTGTATTTTGAAATATTTTGGAAATTCTGAACATTTTTCTGAAACATAGAGACGAAATATCGAAGCGCGTAAGCGCCGTGCCGCCGACCAACGGATCAACATTGGTACGGAACCCATAGGAATGTAAACAAAATTTATACTTATTGTTAAAATGTCTATAAAATATCTGATAATTTGATGTGCATATGTCTAATCATCATTTTTGACCGCCAGATGGCATTTTTTTTTTACTTTTTTCACTAGATCTCCGATTCTCTTAAAAACTGAGTTACCGTTTTTGGCACTTTTTGCCCCATATCTTCGGAACGACTAGACCTGCCTTCGCCAAAAACTAATTAGCACGTCTCCTTATCAATCAAATCGCTTCATCCGTGTTCCCAAAATCGTCGACGAAAATTTGTATCCGAACACACATACACACGCACACACATGCACACACATCCATTTTTCCTAAGGTATGCCAAAATATTCAAAAACATCTGAAACGTAAAGATATATAAAAATTTTCATTATCGATTTTTTTGCGATTACTACAATTACCCTACGGGAAGTTAATAAAGTAACGAACGAGAAGATTTTGCGAGGAGTGAAGGCAGAAAAAGGAAAACTATATGAGAAAAGAAAACTAGATCGGACCCATATTGGGGATAAGTATGACACCTGCTCAAGGTCATTGAAGGAAAATAGAAGACTTGGAAGGAGTACAGAATAAAGAAAATGGTCGACTTAGGTAAGCCGAGGCACAAAGCACGAAAACATAGAAACCAAGAAGAAGTTTGAGAAGAAAAAGTGAACTATAAATTAGAATGAGGAAGATTGATTGAATAAATTTTGTACTTGTACCAGATACTTTTTTTTGAAAAGCACAGACAAATCTTCACAAATTGCTACAAAGTATAAAAAAATCTTTCCTTCTCATGTTGTTTCAACAGAAATCAGAACATCTGAAAATTACGTTTATTGAAGCCTTAACCTGATGTGTCATGTGAAGCAACCCATTGGTTAACCATTATCGAGGTAGAGGGAGACCTAAAGGTCCGCTGGTAATAAGATCCATCACCAATATCCCAAAAACAGGGTAAAATTTTTTAACAGCAATATTTGAAAGTAAAGGGAAAAAGATGTATAACCAGTCATCACCTTGATTCTTACGACGTCGTTATCAGGAGATAAACGTCAATGTTCAAAAATCCATAACAAAAGTGTTTTCTTGCGTTATTAGTGTTTTTTGGTTGTGAGCACTGTTGTTAAGTTTATAAAACCTCAATATAATTTTTAAGTATGCGTTATTTAATTGTTTCATAAGATGTATTGTTAATTTTAATTACCCTCTATAAAAGCTTACACGTGAGTGGGGTAAAAAAGACCAATTGAACCCTTTCCCTGACAAAGACGTAAGCAATAAAATATAGCGAATAAAAATGTAAATACAGTTAGAACAAATGATTTTACAAAAAATAAATAATTATTCTAACTCTGCTAATAAATATTTTTGATGAAAGACCAGATCAAGGTTATATACAGTGTTATCTCTGTAAAATATAAACCCATAAAATTTTTATTTTGCATTCGTTGAATAATGTAGCTATTATTTCGTGAAATCTCTTTAAAATTGAGAATAAAATATTCGACCTTTTTGCTCCTGGCCGTCTCATTTTACCCCGCCTATGAGTAAAAAGGACCAGTTGACAAATTTTTGAAAAACAGCAACAAAAACATATTTCTACAACGATGAAATAGCTGGAAGTTCTACTGACCATAGTCAGGTAGGTTTAGTGTGAATAGGTATTATTGGTTTGATTTTTACAAAATAATTGCTCAAAGTCAAATTGGACCTTTGTGTCCCACTCTACCCTATATCTAATAGTTAGGTGTGTATGTTGCAGCTATGCCCACGAAAGGCGTTTTTCACTTGAGATTATATTTGAAATCTATAACCTCAAGTGAAAATTCGATATCATGCTGCCTGATATCGATCCCGTTAGGGCGGCCTCAAAAATATCTTCAAGACTTAAATAGATTTAATTAAGTCCACGATGATCTTCAAAATGAAATTGAATATAAAATAAAAATTATTTAAGATTCAGTTAATACAAGTTTATCCGTTGGTCCGAACTCGTTATGATGAAAGAATGTAAATTGTTTACAAAACGATAAACTGTTTGTTGAAATGTTTACTTAAGAAAACTCACGGATTTCTATGAAAAACATTTATTTGCATTCGAAAAAGTTGAAGAAACGTCGGTTCGGCGCAGAGTTTTAAACACATTTATCAGAAAGAGAGGAGACCTAGCCTGAAGTCACACATGCTCTTAGCAAGATATGGAAGCGATAAATATAAAAATCAACAAAGTCAGTGTAAACACCACTTTATTTATATTTATGTTGTGCTATATTAACCGCGGAATAACTACAGTATCAACAAATGGATGTGAAGTTTAACACATAAGACGAGCAAAAACGAATCTAGGAGAAAACGCCTTCGGAGGATTAATTATTATTATTATTGATGCTGTGGCGGAAATCGGATGTCTGGTGTGAAAGCACCACAATCAGTGAGACCTTTCCCTTTCCCTTTCCCTTTCCCTTTCCCTTTCCTTTCCATTCTGATTTATAATTTAATTTTTATTTTTCCTGCAACTCCTACATCCATGCTGGTGTGCTATACCTTAACTTTCAATTCCCTGTATTTTTTTATCTTGCGTCAGTCCTTCATCAGCTGCTTGGCAAAATACAAAGAGTTTAATTAATTATGATTGCAATCATCAGGGTAGTCAGTGGTCAGAGTGACGAGATTTGAATTAGAGGTTTAGCCTGACGTCAAGCAGTAGTAACATCGGTTTTCACTTGAAAATATAGATAGCATTATGTTACCAAGAAAAATAGGTATCATAAAAAACCGACATATTTAGTTAAATATACCATCAAACCAGCTCGTTATTCAGTAACAAATGAGGGAATTTCAATAAAGTGTTTCAATGTTATACAAAATAGTTAACCGATCATTAACCAAAAAATGGATTAGTAAATCTTATCAAAAAGTTCTCCAAGATCTGCAAAAATGTCAAAAAAAAATGTAACACAATTGATGATCTCATTAAATCTACTAGATACAATAAAAATACGTAAGACGAATATATGTTCAAAATGACAAACAAATTTATATTTTTCCATAATTACTTTTTTATTACCGTTATGATTTGTATAGATCCAATCTGCTTTAATGCAAATTAATAACTAGTGGTGCATGGCATCGTGCCTTAAGCCAATTTGCTGTAACTTCCCGAACCAACTAGCTGTAAGTGGAATTCTGCCTTAAGGCAATTAAGGCATCGTGCCTTAAGGCAAATTGCTGGAACTTCCCGCACCAAAAATTATTATTTTAAAAACGATTAACATTTTTGAAAAAATTTTACTTCGAAAAAATTAGAGAGAAACTATAAATTTGACAAAAAATTACTTTTTTTGAAAAAAAAATTTTTTTTTGAAAACAAAATTTTTTTGAAAAAAAAAATTTTTTTTGAAAACAAAATTTTTTTGAAAAAAAAATGTTTTTTTCATTTTGACATACTTTGGGAATTCTGAACTGTTTTTCAAAGCAATCGTACTGCTTTATCTGCATAGAGACAAAATGTCAAAGCGCGCAACTGCCGCGCCGCCGTCTAACGGATAAGCATTGGTACGGAACCCATAAAAATGTAAAAAAAAAATCATACTTATTGTTAAAATCTTTATAAAATATCTGATAATTTGATGTGCATATGTCTAATGATCATTTTTGACCGCCAAATGCATTTTTTTTTACTTTTATCATTAGATCTCCGAAACCGCTAGACCTGCCTTCATGAAAATTTGATCAGTTCTTCATCTTGTCAATACAAGTAAAATGTTTTTTGAATTATTGAAATCGGACGCTCCGTTCGCTTAAAAACTGAGTCACCGTTTTCGGCACTTTTTGCCCCGTATGTTTGGAACGGCTGGACCTGCCTTCGCCAAAAACTAATCAGCACGTCTCCTTATCAATACGAATCGAATGCTTTTTGAATTATTCAAATCGGTTGATCCGTGTTCCCGAAATCGTCGACGAAAATTTGTATCCGCACATACATACACACACGCACATACATTAAAGTAACATTTTGTTAACATTCCTATGGGTTCCGTACCAATGCTGATGCGTTAGACAGCGACGCGGCGCTTACGCGCTTTATATTTTGTCCGTATGCAGTTAAAGCAGTACGATTGCTTTGAAAAAAAATTCAGATCTTCCACAATATGTCAAAATAAAGAAAAAAAATTTTTTGTTCGAAAAAAAAAATTAAAAAAAAAATTTTTTTTCTTTAAATTTTTTTTTTTTTTCAAAAAAAAGTAATTTTTTGTCCAATTTATAGTTTCTCAAAAATCTTATTTTTTCAAAGTAAATTTTTTTCAAAAATGTTAATCGTCAAAAAAATAATTTTTAGTACGGGAAGTTCCAGCAATTTGCCTTAAGGCACGATGCCTTAATTGCCTTAAGACAGAATTCCACTTACAGCTAGTTGAATTATTCAAATCGGTTGACACGTGTTCTCGGAATCGTCGACGAAATTTTGTATCTGCACATACATACACTCGCACACGCACACGCACACACATACATCCATTTTTTCTAAGGAATGCCAAAATGTTCAGAAACTTCTGAAACCTAAAGATATATGAAAATTTTCATTTCCGATTTTTTTGGCATTACTATAACATACCCTACGAAAAGTTAATAATGAATAACTCTGATCCAACTATGTTTCAGTTATTGGGATATTCTTATGCAGTACAAAATGTCATAAGTTCCTAGAAAATCGCATATTGATTGTTAGTAAAGATGACATCAATTCGACTGATTTTCCCATGTCCCATTTTGTATTATGGAACCTAAGTATGGTCCAGAATACTGAAAATTATAATCATTAAATATGTTTTATCATAATATGCAATATATTAGGTCGCAAAATATTATAATTTTAAATAGACCAAAGTTAAGAACAAGCAAAGGAAAGTCTACTAGAAAATACTTTCAGGAGATTCAAAGAATTTTTGAAGATTACGAGTGAGAATCAAAAACTTAGCTCCATTATTCGAATTTTTTAAATTGTGTTTACTCAATGTTAGCTGAATCGGCAAGTTTTGGTGGAATATATAAAATCAAAATATTCTGTATTCGTTACAATTTTGCGCAAGACAGTCTCTTGGTGTTTAAACCAATTTAACAAAAATAATAATTCCGTCGAAATCTATTCCTAATAAGTTTCAAAATATTTTCTAAAAATTGGATTGCCGATTGACTATTTAAATGACAATTAATTGAATCTCTTGGTCATTGCCCGTAAATGTTCAAGAAGAAGCTAAAACTGAAAAAACTGAATTTTTGGTAAAACAAGTATGATATTTTCTATATATGTGAATTGTCCTGGAAATAACCAAGAAATATGATTCTACCAATAATCTGCACAATTGCTGTAGATCGTGAACTTCATTATATCAAATGTAAATTTGCTTCATTCTAAAAGTCGTTTGTATGATTATTTTTCTTTGCTAATCTTGAAATCCAAAAGTGTCATTGTATATTTACAAAGTGACCACACATGCAAAAATAAATATCTTATCTTGTCGAAATATTTTTTGACAATGCATCATCTGTTTCTTGTATATAGCGATGTTTATTATCAAAATTTCTGACCCAGATAAGAAGTGTCAAATAACTCACACATATTTTATTTCTTTCAACGAAATGTATACAATGAGCCCATTGATTTTATCAGGAGGTCTATTTTTTCCACTACATATTCAAATGTAGATCCACTCATAAAATTATATTATAGTGGTTACCTATCAGGCAATGGAAATATCGGTTTTTGAATAAATTTAAAATATAACCTTGCAAAGGCAAATTGCTGGAACTTCCCGTACACAAAAATTAAAATTTTTAACAAAGCTTTTTAAGTTATTTGAAAAACTTTTTTATTTATATTTTGAAATTTTTAAATTTAGAATTTTTTTCAAAGTAATCGCGCTGCGTAGCTGTTTTAGAGACGACTTATCAAAGCGCGTTAGCGCCGCGTCGTAGTCACACAGAATAACATTAGTGCAAATCCCTCAAAAATGTACACAAAATTTGAAGTTATTATTAAGATCTCTATAAAATATCCGATAATTTAATGTACATATGTCTAATGATCGTTTTTAACCACCAAATGGCATTTTTTGTTACTTGGATCTCCGAAACCGACAGACATGCCTCCCAAAAAGTATAAACATTTCTTCATTTTGTCAATACAAGTAAACTGTTTTCTTGAATTGTTGAAATCAGACGTTTTGTACTCTAAAAAACACTTTTGACACTTTACCACGTATCTTTGAAACGGCTGAACCTGCCTCGGCCAAACACTTATAAGCACGTCTTCTTATCCTATTATTATCTTATCTTATCATAGAAATTGAATGATTTTTGAATTATTCAAATCGGTTGATTAGTGTTCTCGAAATCGTTGACGAAAAATTGTATTCACACATACATACACACACACATACATCCATTTTTTTAAGATATGCCAAAATATTCAGAAACCTTTGAAACGTAAAGATAAATAAAAATTTTCATTTTCGATATTTTTGCGATTACTGTAACTTACCCTATGGAAAGTTAACCAGCACTTTAAATGGATACTAGACTTTTTTATATTTTTTTTGCCAACTGATTGTGATTGTAGGTTGTGTACAAAAAGTGTAAAAACTATGCGCAAACATCGAGGCTACACACGCTGTTGCGAAAAAAATGAAAAAAAAACTTTAAAAATAAAATCAACTTATTTGAATAAAACGAGAAATAATGAGATTGAACACAAAAATAGACGAAATCATTTACAAAATATTATAATTATATTTGTATTTATTTTCTACGTCCGTGTTTTTCATTGTGTTTAAATTAATTTATCTTCTATTACATATCCAAATTTCATTTCCAGTTATATTTTTTATTCCATATAGTTTGCACGAGTGACCAAAAATATATATTCCCGAATATTGTCACGGTTTTAGCATTCGGATTTAGCAATGCGTTCACGTACCTCAGGAATACTTTATCAATACATCAACTTGATCCTTCGACTGATTGTCCTTTGCTTCGAAATGTTTGCCCACTCTTTTTATTTTCGCCCCTACCTGCAGCAGAATTTATAAATCGGGGGTTGAAATGTCAGATGGTATGGAAATATTTTTTGCTTTTATTACTTGTTCATTTTGTGGATTAGTTGGATCAGTTCGTAAGTTTCCAGTTTAGTTAAGTTTTTCTGAATAAAAAAAATAATTAGAGGAAAAAAATATTACGCTGATGTGTAAATGTTAATATTGATAATAAGGTATTTATTCAAGTGTATTAAGCTAATTTGTTCATGTAATACTATCTCCCAGATTCATTCAATTCTATAAAGACACTTACGGTAACATCAAAGTTTGGTGTTACCTACATTGGTTTCCGCCATTGAGGAGCAGAAACTTCATCACCAGTCTCTATTCGACCACAATCTAAGTCTCAAATATTCTATTCTAAGACTTAATTATATCGTAAAATCTGTCCGAATCTTATAAATACATTTTGAATGAATGTGTACGTAAAGTAAATTTATACAAAAATTATTAATATCAGCAAATTAGCAGAATAGTATTATTGATGGTCTGTTCGAAGACAGAAACTTTTAAAAGCTCTGATACCTAATATTCTATATCTAATAATTCAAATCACTATATTTTCTCGTCTGACAGAAGTCGTCCATCATCTGCATTCTTATACATTTTAGACCTATCAGTGCTTTTATTTTTTCTTTAATGACGTGGTGCAGAAAGCACTCTTTTTCCAAAATTAATCTGATGTAGATTTCATTTCTTTTCACATTCATGGTCAATAGAGTCCTTTGTTGATCCATTTTATCTTCTTCAGTTATTCTCCAGCATTCCATTGTTTTCCATTTTTGTCGGTATTGCTTAGAGTCCAGGTCTCTGATCCATACAGAGCCATAAGATAAGGCACAAAGATCAAATTTCAATTTGAGCAATTATATTGTTAAAGCCAAGCCAATTATATCACAACAAATAACTCATATCGAACAAACAACTAACTGACTATGTTCAGTAAAACTCCCAGCTAATTGATTGTTGTAAAAATGTGTTTTTTGTTGTTATTTTTAATTTATCACCTGGTCTATTTTATCCCGTAAACGGAGTAAAATGAGACGTCTAAGTGGCAAACAGATCCAATGTTTTATTTTTAGCTACAATATTCAACCAATAAAAAATATAAATTTTATGGGTAATACTGTATATAACCCTAATCTGGTATTTTGTCAGAAATATTCATCAGCAGATTTGAAATATCTACTAGTTTAATTAGTTTCTTGTAAATTTACTTTTTCTAACTGAATTTACCTTTATATTAACTGTTTTTTATTGTTCACACCTTTGCCAGGGTAAAGGTTCAGTTGTTTTTTACCCTACCTATGAGTAAGCTTTTATATAGTTTATATAAAAAACCATTGAATATAACTTAAAATTGACAATACAGCTTACAAAACAATTAAATAACGTTTACTTAAAAAATATATGAAAGTCTCGTAAACTAAACAACAGTGCTCACAACCAAAAATCTAACAACGAAGGAAACATTGACGTTTACCACCTGATAGCGACACGTCAACCTTTTTCCCTCTATTTTTAAATATTGTTGTTAAACTAGTGCAGCGCATGGCATCGTGCCTTGAGGGAAATTGCTGAAACTTCCCGTACCAAAAATCATTTTTTTTTTAGAAAGATTGACATTTTTGAAAAAAAAAATACTCTGAAAAAATTAGATTTTTGAGAAACTATAAATTTTTGAGAAACTATAAATTTTTGACAAAAATTTACTTTTTTTTAAAAAAAAGGCTTATTAAAGAAAAATTTATTTTGAAATATTTTGCAAATTCTGAACCTTTTTCCAAAGCAATCGTACTGCTTTAACTGCATAGAGACGAAATATCGAAGCTCGTAAGCGCCTAACGGATAAACATTGGTACGGAACCCATAGGTATTTAAACAAAATTTATACTTATTGTTAAAATCTCTATAAAATATCTGATAATTTGATTTGCATATGTCTAATGATCATTTTTGACCGCCAAATGGCATTTTTTTTACTTTTTTTACTAGATCTCTGAAAGACTAGACCTACCTTCATGAAAATTTGATCAATTCTTCATCTTGTTAATACAAGTAAAATGTTTTTTGAATTATTCAAATGGAACGCACCGTTCTCTCAAAAACTGAGTTACCGTTTTTGGCACTTTTTGCCCCATATCTTCGGAACGGCTAGACCTACTTTCGCCAAAAACTAATCAGCACGTCTCCTTATCAATACGAATCGAAGGTTTTTTGAATTATTCAAATCGCTTCATCCGTGTTCCCGAAATCGTCGACGAAAATTTGTATCCGCGCACACGAACATACACACACAAGATATATAAAAATTTTCATTTTAGATTTTTTTGCGATTACTATAACTTGCCCTACGGAAAGTTAAAAATCTTAACTTCAATTTTTTAAAGATATTGGTGGTGGACCTTTTTGCTCGCGGCCCTTTAAGCCCCGCTCTACTCTACTCCAAATTGAGTGAGCAGTGAGTTTGCACACCAGATCCGCGCTTTGACCGGATTTCTGACCTGCATATCCGTACTCAATTATTACTAAAATAACAAAACCTTTTCTAGTAATAAGAGAAAAAATATACGAAACAACAATTATGACCTTGAAAATCACAACCTGAACTAAAATACGTCGTACTTTAACCATTTATTACAAGAGTATGCTATCTAAAAGCTCGTTATCGGCATAAATCCAGCCATCGCCAAAAGTAGTATCGATACAAGGGAGCCCACACCATCCATCGTGAATAGAACCACCTAACGCCTCGGTCTCCCGCAAATCCCAACGTTCCATCTCCACGATATTCATTCAAGCTTCAAATAGGGTGCCTAATTTTTTACCACCTTCGCGCTGAATGTGACTGGAAATGAGAAGCAAAAGAGAGAAGATCCTGATATAAGAAGAAGTCGAGTGTCGTTATATGTTTGCAGCGGATCGTGGAAAGAAACAATGGTATTGAGAAGAATTTTGCCGATTTAGTTCAATGTCAGACGAGAGAATTGTGAACAATAGAGGTTTGTATGGAATCAGGAAGTTCAAATTTTAGTTTACTCATATCAACAAATGTTTACAATACGTTACTATAATAGACGAAAAAGTGACTGATCTAAATGAATGCAAAAAGTTTTTGTACTTTTTATAATTATGAAATTATTTTAAAACTAGTGGTGCATGGCATCGTGACTTAAGGCAAATTGCTGAAACTTCCCGTACCAAAAATTATCATTTTTAAAAAAGATTAACATTTTTGAAAAAAAATTACTCAAAAAAAATTAGATTTTTGAGGAACAAAATGTTTTCTTTATTTTGAAATATTTTAGAAATTCTGAACATTTATTCATAGCAATAGTACTACTTTAACTGCATAGAGACGAAATATCGAAGCGCGTATGCGCCGCGTTGCCGTCTAACGGATAAACATTGGTACGGAACCCATAGGAATGTAAACAAAATTTATACTTATTATTAAAATCTCTATAAAAGATCTGATAATTTGATATGCATATGTCTAATGATCATTATTGACCGCCAAATAGCATTTTTTACTTTTTTCACCAGATCTCCGAAACCACTAGACCTGCCTTCATGAAAATTTGATCAATTCTTCATCTTGTCAATACAAGGAAAATGTTTTTTATCAACAGAAATCGAATGTTTTTTTAATAATTGAAATCGATTGAACCGTGTTCCCAAAATCGTCGACGAAAATTTGTATCCGCACACACACATGCATCCATTTTTTCTAAGGTATGCCAAAATGTTCAGAAACCTCTAAAACGAAAATTTATATAAAAATTTTCATTTTCGATTTTTTTGCGATTATTATACTTACCCTTAGTTAACCGCACAAAACAATAAATTTTTTAAAATAGATTCAATTTTTTTTAAAACTGAAAAAAAAACATTTTCGAGATTTTTAAAATTTATGTAACAAATTGATTTGAAAAATTTGATTTTTTTTTCATACTTTGAAATATTTTGAACTTTTTGAATTTCCAAGTTTTCTGAATCATTCAAATTGGTTGATCCGTGTTCTCGAAATCGCCCACGAAAAATTGTATCCGCACATACACGCACACACATACATCCATTTTTTATAAGGTACGACAAAATGTTCAGAAACCTTCGAAAGGTACAGATATATAAAAATTTTCATTTTCGATTTTTACTATAACTTACCCTACGGGAAGTTAATTATCAAATTAACCTACTAAAACTATTTCTCGATTTATAGTTAATTGTCAATTCATTTTTTTTTTTCAAATTTCAATTTATTAATTCGAAAATATAATCTGACTATGATCAAGTTCTAATAATTCACAACATATTGTAAACTTCACTATTACATCTTACATACAACCAATACTTGAGGTACGATAATTCATCTTTTAAACTTTCCATTTTAATGTCATTTTTTACAAAATTTCAATTAACTATTATTTATTAACTAAAATTTTGTAAAAAAACAGATATGATAGTTGGACTTAATATTTAGTTTATTAGATAGTGATTTATTAGCGGGCCAATTCTGCTGAAAACAAAACCTCATCTAGAATAATTAACTTTATTACTTTCTTTTGTTATATTTTATAGTTTTATTTTTATTTTTTCTTTAATTTTTATGTTTGTTATCATATATTAAATAGCTCTAGTAGATACAGCACTAGATGTATCCACTAATTTGTAATCAACATAATTTCAACATATATATGTCAGCAGTGTCCACTTAATGTAATATAAACAGATCGCAGAATAAAGTGAATAAAAAAATTATTATTCATAATTTTCCTTTCCTTACCATTCATAGTATGCAAGTTGTTAGAATGATAATTATTAATTAATTATTATTATTATTAAAGTCAAATTATTATTTTTCAAATCAAATCAAATTATAATTATTTATTCTTCAAACCAAATTATTCAATTCAATTTTAGTCATTATTTATTAACTTCTTAATGCATTGCAAGTATAACCGGTAAGGATTTTGTCAAGCAACACGAAAGGTGTGACAATATCTTATTTTTGTAACATTTTCCAGTAGGAAAATTTTATATATTTTGAACACATTTATATAAGTTTCATCCCTCGGTTGCCGCTGAATCGAAACTCCCTGTTCCGCTTGAGATATCTCCCTTTTCGATATATATATATATATATATATATATATATATATATATACGATATATATATATATATATATATATATATATATATATATCGATGTCCCAACTTTTGCCTATGCTTATCGTCCGAACAGAGTCAATAAGAATTGAGAAGTCAAAAGTAAAGAACGTGTCGAGGCTTAAAATCAACTTTGAATGTTACCATACCCCGGCGGGGGCGCTCGCTCCGGGTGTCGCCCGGATTCGCAGCGGGGAGCGCCTTTGTTTATGCGGGTGGACGCGTTTTATTGCGAGGGCACATTTACCTGATATCAAATATGCTTATTATAACGCCAGTCTATACGATATATACCTATACGTATATATATATATATATATATATATATATATACACATATATATATACACATATATCTTGAGGTTTTTTGTATGGTATTGAAAAAGATTATTTAATTATTTAACTTAAAAATTATTTAATGTGGATGTTTTGACACGTTTTGAATTGAGTGAAAAACCATGCTATTTAATTATTTAACAGCCAATGCGTGTATTTAAAAATTTATAATTTTGAGAACATTAACTTTTTTATCAAAAATTATACATTTTCAGGCTAGAAAACTACGCACATAAATAATAATGTAGGGCGGGACACAAAAGTCCAATTTGACTTTCAGCAATTATATTGTAAAACCAACCCAATTATATACAAAATTTAACACATATCATGCAAACAACTATCTGACTATGTTCAGTAAAACTCCCAGCTAATTCATTTTATGTCTTATTTGTAATAGGTCCGTAATTAGATTTAAATTTCGTAAATGGATTTTACGAAATAATAGCTAGATTTATAACCAATGCAAAATATAAATTCTATGGGTACTTTTTTACAGAGATAACGCTGTATAATAAAGTCAAAACAATTTTTGTACTCGAAATGTACAATGAAATTACTAAATAATTCAAAAAAAGAAAAAATAATATAACATTATATAACATTAATCTAGTGTTTTGTGAGAAATATTCATCAGCAGAGTTGAATAAACTATTTATTTAATGTATCGCTTGTAAATTTTTTTTATCTTGATTCGCCTTTTTATTTATTATTTTTTGTTGCTTATTAACTCTGCCATGGTAAAGGATCAATTGATTCTTATAAAAAAAACGTTAGAGTCTAACTTAAATTGACAATACATCTTATCTTATAAAATAAATTAAAAGTAAAATAATTTGCAGAATATTTTTGCAAAATAAAGTCTAAGAACAGCCTCGAAGCTGTAATGTATTAGTTTATAGTTTATAGTTTATTAGTTTATTATTTTTACATACATCATTTTTGGTACACTGCTCTTTAGTATTAAAAAAATAT
>NW_020538040.1:131224022-131242500 GCF_003426905.1 Ctenocephalides felis
TAAAATTGAACAGATAAAAAAAAATCTAACTTAACTAAGACAAAATACCTATTATCCTATGTTTATGATAATCACAACCGTCCTGCCTGGAGGTGTCGACGGTTACATTTTAAATTCATTTAAAGCATTCAGAAAATATAAATGAGGTATTTGAGAAGATTATAAGAAAGTTAATAAAACCTATATAATATTTAGAAATGCCAAAAATATTTATATTAGTTACATTATCCTTATTATTAGACTATACTGTTTTTTTACAATTTCTCAAATTCAAATGTAAACAACACAGTAGTATAAAAGCAAGTAAATATAAGTAAAATTTGTTTTAAAAAAAACTAAGAAACTTTCAAAAAGTAGAGCGTGATTACCAATTTTGTTTACCTGATATCTATTTTATACTGATTTCTCTATAAATCATTTCAAAAAATTTCCCAACTATAAATTGTTTTGCTATAAATCACAAAAAATAAACATAATGACTTGGCTACACATCGGGATACAATCAAAGTAGAAGTTTCAAGGTAAGATTTTTTCGCAATTTGTATCTGTTATTGATCAATCTTTATACACAAAACACTGAAAATAAACATGCTAGATAAAATATACTACTAATATAGAATTGATTAATTAGTTAATTGATTGTATAATTATTTGCCCTTTAAAATAAATAATATCTAAGATTCATAAACTATCAGAAGTTTTGTGCACTGACCAAAGTTTGGCTTGTTTGTCATTGATCTAAATAAGAATATTGAGTTTTGACCTTAAATAAAAGTCTAAAAAAATCTAATTATAAGCCAGAACCTATTCAATCTATAAAGCAATTTTCCAGATTTTAAGTTAGCATTTTATTAAGAAATGTCCACGTTATTCTAGACCTAAAGTCTTATAGTTTGAAATAGCAGAATATCTGATCTTATATCATAATGTATCGACTTTAATTAATCAATGAATGCAGTCAAATTAATTTTCTAATTTTACTTGTGATATCAAAATATAGCAAGTAGCTATAAGACCTAATGATACAAGAAAACCTTAAAGATTATTTACGTTTTGATAAATTTGCCCAATCTTTCATTAAAATTAAATTATTTGTTTGAAAGTTACAACGAATTTAATAAATAAATGCTTAATAACTTATAAATAATGCCTAAATAAAGTTTTCTCTAGGCTTATTAGATAAATATTTGTTTTCAGTTGGAATTAAAAAATAAAGTATAGCGAGTTGCTGTATGCCATTATCAGCTTAAAATGTTAAACATTTTTAATCTTGAGAAAATTTTCGAAATACTTCAGTTCTATCAGACAAATTGTTTAAAAGTTACAAAAAATGTATGTAAATAAATGCGTATATTTCTAGTTATTTCACCATATATGTACTTTTAGCAGACTTAAAATAAAAGATATTACAAATGACTTAATTTTTCTGATAATTCAATCACACTAAATAAAATATTTACGATTTACACAGAATATAATATATAAATGCATCGACAAGTTATTTAACAATACGTATACGCACTTTTTGCACGCTCAGATTCAATGCCTGTAAAACTTAATTTTTTTTAGTATGCCGATATTTTTTAGTGAAAAATATGTTAAACTAGGCAAATTAATAAACTAAATAGTAAACTAGGCAATAGGCAAATACTCTATTTATATTAGATGAAGAACTATTCAAAAGTTGTAAAGGACTACCTACTCGAGAGCTTTGATTAAATTTGATCAATTCGGATTTTGATCATATCGAGTTGTAGATTATTATATTGTAAGGAAACATCATATATCATTTAATTTTGAAAAATTTTTCCAAATATTTCATTTAAATGAAATTATTTGTTTACAAGTATAAGTAATATAATAAACGAATGAGCAAATGGGTTGTTAACGTACGATATATAATCAAATTAAATCTTCATTTTCAGACCGGATGTTCACCACTAAATTTTATTTTGCACTTGAATTATATTTGACAAACTGTTTAAAAGCTACAACAAATTTAGTACAGTAAATAAATGAGTGATCACGATATGCTATTTTAGCACTATTAAGATTAAATATCTTTTTTTAGTTTTTTTTAATTTTAAAATATACTGAGTTGCAGGACATTTTTTACTTAGAGAATATTATAGATTGCTCAATTTTGTTAAAAAAAATTCAAAGACTTATTTATTTTAGATGAACCATTTAAAAGTTATAATAGAAATAAAAAATAATAGTATAACCGCGTTGTTAAATTTCCAGCAGTATAAATAGTGCAGCCGGCTAATATGGGTTAACATTCGAATAGATTTGATGCTCCATAAATGCGATAAAAGGACATTTCAGTAGGATTTGGCATTTTATTATCGTCCCTGTAACCTTTACAAGATATGCCAGAGATAATAATGGGTTGAGTCCCTCGAAAACGATTCAGGCGACGCAGCTGTAAAAACAAAGACTTTCCGTTGGAGATTAATTGATGGATGGGACCCAACAAAAGTCGACTGAATTTGGTACGTCTCTATTGAAAGCTCTTTTTTTTTTAAAAAAAATTAATTACTTCAGATATTCAATATGAAATTTAAATTTTCGGAAATTTTGTGAACTGTTTGTCGATATAGGGTAGGGTGGGACACAAAAGTGCAATTTAACTTTGAGCATTTTATTGTGAAAACTAAATCTATTATAAAACGACAAATTACACATATCAAACACACAACTATCTGCAGTAAAACTCCCAGCAAATTCATAGTTGTAGAAATGTATTTCATTTTTTCTTTTGAAAAAAAATTGTCATCTGGTCCTTTTTTACCCCATAGTCTAGGTAAAACGAGATGACCAGGCGGCAAACAGGTCCAATGTGTTATTTTTTTATTTTAGATGGATTTGACGAACTAATAGCTACATTATGCAACCAATGCAAAATCTAAATTTCATGAGTACATTTTTGCAGAGGGAAGACTGTATATAAACTTGGTCAGAAATATTCAAAGCATATCTTCACGTTTCAGATGTTTCTGAACATTACGGCATACCTCAGAAAAAATGAATGTGTGTGTGTGGGCGTTTTGTGTGTCCGCAAATTTTCGCCTACGTTTCGTTGTTGGACGCACGGATCAACAGATTTGAATGATTCAAAAAACATTAGATTCCTATTGAGAGGAAGATGTCCTGATTAGTTTTTGGCAAAGGCAGGTCAGGCGTTACAGAGATACGAAACAAAGAGGGCAGAAAATAGAAATAGAGTTTTTGAGAGAACGGAGTATCCGATTTGAATGATTCAAAAAACTTTCTGCTTGTGTTGACAAAACAATTGATAAAATTTTTTTTTTTTTTTTCAAAAAGAATTTTTTTATTTCATATCGAAAATAATTCAGATTTTCATTTTAATTCTGGCTGAAGTTCTAAAGCTCACTTATATGTAATTCAATTTAAATAATTGTTATAAATATTAGAAAATGTTACAATATTTATAATAATCTATTTGAAAACATTTAATATTTCTCGTTACGGTACAGAAAGTTCGAGCCTTAAGGCACAATGCCATACACCACTAGTTCAATTTAATTATTTATTTACCTACATATATATCCAGTTAAATTTGAATCCAGAGAATTTTAAAATAAAACTGTGATTAATTAATCTACTATTATACACAATTTGTAGCAATAATATTTTTACAAATAATATACAATTTTTAAGTTACACCTAGTTTTTTATATTTATTTAGTTATCTATTTACATGTCTATTTGTTTATTTAAATCATTACACTTTTTACATTATTATTGATTTATTAATTTCTTCATTTATCTTACTAATAATTCCTTTCAGATTATTGCACTATTAATTTTTTATTGTATCAAATATGTTACTGGTAAGTAATTTATTTCTGCAAATATTTATTATGTTTTTATTTAGTTAATCAAGTATTTTTATATCCATTTATCTAATCATCAATTATTTCATTAATCATTTTTTAATCAATTATGCAAATCGTTTGTTATTAATTTTTTTCACAAGTTATTTCTTCTTCAAGTATTTATGCTATATATTTGTTTCATTTTAATTCTGATTGATTATAAATATATGCATACAAAAAAAGTGTCAATATTTTTTATCAATCTATTAATTTATTTAATTATTCATTTATGCATTTAATCTATTTATTCATTAACTTATTTTATTTTGTAACTATCTACCTATATATCAATTGACAATGTTTGTAACGATTTATCTATACATATATCAATATTTGTTTGTGTTTTATGTTGTAATATTATATGTATAAGTATTTTAAGTAATTGCCGAAGTAATTTTAATAGATTACTTTCAAAAAGGTTAATGACGTACGACCACTAGTTCATATTAATGTTACCAAAAAATCTACTTACATAACGTGCATTTATTGATACAGAACCCTCGGTGTACAAATTGTTCGTTTTAAATTTAATATTTGCATTAAATCAAATTATGATATATATTGAATATTTCCGGCAAACAGAGCAACTTGTAAACTAAATATCATAATAAGTCAAGAAATTATAAATAGAAATTATATCACGGTTATATTGCGAAAGTCGAATATTTGCACATGTGCATTGTAAATAACAATCAGGCCGCGGAAAACAACAATTAAATAGTTGTTATTTTACACAAAATGTAAATTCTTTTATAGAATGTTCAATAACAGAATGCTCTGTAGCAACATTTCTATTGGCAAGTTGCAAACAAATTGTAATATTATGTGAAGGAACTAGACAAGATCTACACGGAGAGTTTCAAGATGAAAATGATGGTGCTGAAGAAGATAAAATGTAAAAACTAGAGGGGCGCATGGCATCGTGCCTTAAGGCAAATTGCTGGAACTTCCCGAACCAAAAATTATTTTTTTTGAAAAAAATTTACTCTGAAAAATTAGATTTTTGAGAAACTATAAATTTTTGACAAAAATTTACTTTTTTTTGAAAAAAAGACTTTTTGAAGAAAAGTGTATTTTGAAATATTTTGGAAATTCTGAACATTTTTTCAAAGCAATCGTACTGATTCAACTGCATAGAGACGAAATGTCGAAGAGCGTAAGCGCCGTGCCGCCGACCAACGGATGAACATTGGTACGGAACCCATAGGAATGTAAACAAAATTTATACTTATTGTTAAAATGTCTATAAAATATCTGATAATTTGATGTGCATATGTCTAATGATCATTTTTGACCGCCAGATGGCATTTTTTTTTTACTTTTTTCACTAGATCTCCGATTCTCTTAAAAACTGAGTTACCGTTTTTGGCACTTTTTGCCCCATATCTTCGGAACGACTAGACCTGCCTTCGCCAAAAACTAATTAGCACGTCTCCTTATCAATCAAATCGCTTCATCCGTGTTCCCAAAATCGTCGACGAAAATTTGTATCCGAACACACATACACACGCACACACATACACACACATCCATTTTTTCTAAGGTATGCCAAAATGTTCAAAAACAGCTGAAACGTAAAGATATATAAAAATTTTCATTATCGATTTTTTTTGCGATTACTACAATTACCCTACGGGAAGTTAATAAAGTAACGAACGAGAAGATTTTGCGAGGAGTGAAGGCAGAAAAAGGAAAACTATATGAGAAAAGAAAACTAGATCGGACCCATATTGGGGATAAGTATGACACCTGCTCAAGGTCATTGAAGGAAAATAGAAGACTTGGAAGGAGTACAGAATAAAGAAAATGGTCGACTTAGGTAAGCCGAGGCACAAAGCACGAAAACATAGAAACCAAGAAGAAGTTTGAGAAGAAAAAAGTGAACTATAAATTAGAATGAGGAAGATTGATTGAATAAATTTTGTACTTGTACCAGATACTTTTTTTTTAAAAGCACAGTCATTACAAATCTTCACAAATTGCTACAAAGTATAAAAAAATCTTTCCTTCTCATGTTGTTTCAACAGAAATCAGAACATCTGAGAATTACGTTTATTTAAGCCTTAACCTGATGTGTCATGTGAAGCAACCCATTGGTTAACCATTATCGAGGTAGAAGGAGACCTAAAGGTCCGCTGGTAATAAGATCCATCACCAATATCCCAAAAACAGGGTAAAATTTTTTAACAGCAATATTTGAAAGTAAAGGGAAAAAGATGTATAACCAGTCATCACCTTGATTCTTACGACGTCGTTATCAGGAGATAAACGTCAATGTTCGAAAATCCATAACAAAAGTGTTTTCTTGCGTTATTAGTGTTTTTTGGTTGTGAGCACTGTTGTTAAGTTTATAAAACCTCAATATAATTTTTAGGTATGCGTTATTTAATTGTTTCATAAGATGTATTGTTAATTTTAATTACCCTCTATAAAAGCTTACACGTGAGTGGGGTAAAAAAGACCAATTGAACCCTTTCCCTGACAAAGGCGTAAGCAATAAAATATAGCGAATAAAAATGTAAATACAGTTAGAACAAATGATTTTACAAAAAATAAATAATTATTCTAACTCTGCTAATAAATATTTTTGATGAAAGACCAGATCAAGGTTATATACAGTGTTATCTCTGTAAAATATAAACCCATAAAATTTTTATTTTGCATTCGTTGAATAATGTAGCTATTATTTCGTAAAATTTCTTTAAAATTGAGAATAAAATATTCGACCTTTTGCTCCTGGCCGTCTCATTTTACCCGCCTATGGGTAAAAAGAACCAGTTGACAAATTTTTGAAAAACAGCATTAAAAACATATTTCTACAACGATGAAATAGCTGGAAGTTCTACTGATCATAGTCAGGTAGGTTTAGTGTGAATAGGTATTATTGGTTTGATTTTTACAAAATAATTGCTCAAAGTCAAATTGGACCTTTGTGCCCCACTCTACCCTATATCTAATAGTTAGGTGTGTATGTTGCAGCTATGCCCACGAAAGGCGTTTTTCACTTGAGATTATATTTGAAATCTATAACCTCAAGTGGAAATTCGATATCATGCTGCCTGATATCGATCCCGTTAGGGCGGCCTCAAAAATATTTTCAAGACTTAAATAGATTTAATTAAGTCCACGATGATCTTCAAAATGAAATTGAATATAAAATAAAAATTATTTAAGATTCAGTTAATACAAGTTTATCCGTTGGTCCGAACTCGTTATGATGAAAGAATGTAAATTGTTTACAAAACGATAAACTGTTTGTTGAAATGTTTACTTAAGAAAACTCACGGATTTCTATGAAAAACATTTATTTGCATTCGAAAAAGTTGAAGAAACGTCGGTTCGGCGCAGAGTTTTAAACACATTTATCAGAAAGAGAGGAGACCTAGCCTGAAGTCACACATGCTCTTAGCAAGATATGGAAGCGATAAATATAAAAATCAACAAAGTCAGTGTAAACACCACTTTATTTATATTTATGTTGTGCTATATTAACCGCGGAATAACTACAGTATCAACAAATGGATGTGAAGTTTAACACATAAGACGAGCGAAAACGAATCTAGGAGAAAACGCCTTCGGAGGATTAATTATTATTATTATTGATGCTGTGGCGGAAATCGGATGTCTGGTGTGAAAGCACCACAATCAGTGAGACCTTTCCCTTTCCCTTTCCCTTTCCCTTTCCCATTCTGATTTATAATTTAATTTTTATTTTTTCTGCAACTCCTACATCCATGCTGGTGTGCTATACCTTAACTTTCAATTCCCTGTATTTTTTTTATCTTGCGTCAGTCCTTCATCAGCTGCTTGACAGAATACAAAGAGTTTAATTAATTATGATTGCAATCATCACGGTAGTAAGTGGTCAGAGTGACGGAATTTGAATTAGAGGTTCAGCCTGACGTCAAGCAGTAGTAACATCGGTTTTCACTTGAAAATATAGATAGCATTATGTTATTAAGAAAAAATAGCTATCATAAAAAACCGACATATTTAGTTAAATATACCATCAAACCAGCTCGTTATTCAGTAACAAATGAGGGAATTTCAATAAAGTGTTTCAATGTTATACAAAATAGTTAACCGATCATTAACCAAAAAATGCATTAGTAAATCTTATCAAAAAGTTCTCCAAGATCTGCAAAAATGTCAAAAAAAAATGTACCACAATTGATGATCTCATTAAATCTACTAGATACAATAAAATAGGTAAGAAGAATATATGTTCAAAATGACAAACAAATTTATATTTTTCCATTATTACTTTTTTATTACCATTATGATTTGTATAGATCCAATCTGCTTTAATGCAAATTAATAACTAGTGGTGCATGGCATCGTGCCTTAAGCCAATTTGCTGTAACTTCCCGAACCAAAAATTATTTTTTTTAAAAAGGATTTTTTTTTAACTTTGAACAAATTACATTTTTAAGAATTTTGAAAAATTACCTCTTTAAAAAATTCGATTTTTTTTAAATATTTTAGAAGTATTTTAAATATTTTAGAAATTTTGAGCTTTTTAACTTCCCGTAGGGCGAGTTATAGTAATCGCAAAAAATCGAAAATGAAAATTTTTGCATTTCTCGACGTTTCAAAGGTTTCTGAATATTTTGGCATACCTTAGAAAAAATGGATGTATGTGTGTGTGTGTGTGTGTGTGCGTGTGTGTATGTATGTGCGGATACAAATTTTCGTCGACGATTTCGGGAACACCGATCAACCGATTTGAATAATTCAAAAAACATTCGATTCGTATTGATAAAGAGACGTGCTGATTAGTTTTTGGCGAAGTCAGATCTAGCCGTTCCGAAGATACGAGGCAAAAAGTGCCGAAAACGGTAACTCAGTTTTTAAGAGAACGGAGCGTCCGATTTTAATAATTCAAAAAACATTTTACTTGTATTGACAAGGTGAAGAACCGATCAAATTTTCATAAAGGCAGGTCTAGCGGTTTCGGAGATCTAATGAAAAAAGTAAAAAACAATGCCATTTGGCGGTCGTTAATAAGTTTCGAATTATTCAAATCGAACGGTTTGTTCTCTCAAAAACTAAAACACCATTTTTGGCACTTCTCGTCTCCCAATTAATACGAATCGAATGTTTTTTGAATTATTCAAATCGGTTGACACGTGTTCTCGGAATCGTCGACGAAATTTTGTATCTGCACACGCACACGCACACACATACATCCATTTTTTCTAAGGTATGCCAAAATGTTCAGAAACTTCTGAAACCTAAAGATATATGAAAATTTTCATTTCCGATTTTTTTGGCATTACTGTAACATACCCTACGAAAAGTTAATAATGAATAATTCTGATCCAACTATGTTTCAGTTATTGGGATATTCTTATGCAGTACAAAATGTCATAAGTTCCTAGAAAATCGCATATTGATTGTTAGTAAAGATGACATCAATTCGACTGATTTTCCCATGTCCCATTTTGTATTATGGAACCTAAGTAGGGTCCAGAATACTGAAAATTATAATCATTAAATATGTTTTATCATAATATGCAATATATTAGGTCGCAAAATGTTATAATTTTAAATAGACCAAAGTTAAGAACAAGCAAAGGAAAGTCTACTAGAAAATACTTTCAGGAGATTCAAAGAATTTCTGAAGATTACGAGTGAGAATCAAAAACTTAGCTCCATAAGGACATATTATTCGAATTTTTTAAATTGTGTTTCTCAATGTTAGCTGAATCGGCAAGTTTTGGTGGAATATATAAAATCAAAATATTCTGTATTCGTTACAATTTTGCGAAAGACAGTCTCTTGGTGTTTAAATAAACCAATTTAACAAAAATAATAATTCCGTCGAAATCTATTCCTAATAAGTTCCAAAATATTTTCTAAAAATTGGATTGCCGATTGACTATTTAAATGACAATTGATTGAATCTCTTGGTCATTGCCCGTAAATGTTCAAGAAGAAGCTAAAACTGAAAAAACTGAATTTTTGGTAAAACAAGTGTGATATTTTCTATATATGTGAATTGTCCTGGAAATAACCAAGAAATATGATTCTACCAATAATCTGCACAATTGCTGTAGATCGTGAACTTCATTATATCAAATGTAAATTTGCTTCATTCTAAAAGTCGTTTGTATGATTATTTTTCTTTGCTAATCTTGAAATCCAAAAGTGTCATTGTATATTTACAAAGTGACCACACATGCAAAAATAAATATCTTATCTTGTCGAAATATTTTTTGACAATGCATCATCTGTTTCTTGTATATAGCGATGTTTATTATCAAAATTTTTGACCCAGATAAGAAGTGTCAAATAACTCACACATATTTTATTTCTTTCAACGAAATGTATACAATGAGCCCATTGATTTTATCAGGAGGTCTATTTTTTCCACTACATATTCAAATGTAGATCCACTCATAAAATTATATTATAGTGGTTACCTATCAGGCAATGGAAATATCGGTTTTTGAATAAATTTAAAATATAACCTTAAGGCAAATTGCTGGAACTTCCCGTACACAAAAATTAAAATTTTTAACAAAGGTTTTTAAGTTATTTAAAAAACTTTTTTATTTATATTTTGAAATTTTTAAATTTAGAATTTTTTTCAAAGTAATCGCGCTGCGTAGCTGTTTTAGAGACGACTTATCAAAGCGCGTTAGCGCCGCGTCGTAGTCACACAGAATAACATTAGTGCAAATCCCTCAAAAATGTACACAAAATTTGAAGTTATTATTAAGATCTCTATAAAATATCCGATAATTTAATGTACATATGTCTAATGATCGTTTTTAACCACCAAATGGCATTTTTTGCTACTTGGATCTCCGAAACCGACAGACATGCCTCCCAAAAAGTATAAACATTTCTTCATTTTGTCAATACAAGTAAACTGTTTTCTTGAATTGTTGAAATCAGACGTTTTGTACTCTAAAAAACACTTTTGACACTTTACCACGTATCTTTGAAACGGCTGAACCTGCCTCGGCCAAACACTTATAAGCACGTCTTCTTATCCTATTATTATCTTATCTTATCATAGAAATTGAATGATTTTTGAATTATTCAAATCGGTTGATTAGTGTTCTCGAAATCGTTGACGAAAAATTGTATTCACACATACATACACACACACATACATCCATTTTTTTAAGATATGCCAAAATATTCAGAAACCTTTGAAACGTAAAGATAAATAAAAATTTTCATTTTCGATATTTTTGCGATTACTGTAACTTACCCTATGGAAAGTTAACCAGCACTTTAAATGGATACTAGACTTTTTTATATTTTTTTTGCCAACTGATTGTGATTGTAGGTTGTGTACAAAAAGTGTAAAAACTATGCGCAAACATCGAGGCTACACACGCTGTTGCGAAAAAAATGAAAAAAAAACTTTAAAAATAAAATCAACTTATTTGAATAAAACGAGAAATAATGAGATTGAACACAAAAATAGACGAAATCATTTACAAAATATTATAATTATATTTGTATTTATTTTCTACGTCCGTGTTTTTCATTGTGTTTAAATTAATTTATCTTCTATTACATATCCAAATTTCATTTCCAGTTATATTTTTATTCCATATAGTTTGCACGAGTGACCAAAAATATATATTCCCGAATATTGTCACGGTTTTAGCATTCGGATTTAGCAATGCGTTCACGTACCTCAGGAATACTTTATCAATACATCAACTTGATCCTTCGACTGATTGTCCTTTGCTTCGAAATGTTTGCCCACTCTTTTTATTTTCGCCCCTACCTGCAGCAGAATTTATAAATCGGGGGTTGAAATGTCAGATGGTATGGAAATATTTTTTGCTTTTATTACTTGTTCATTTTGTGGATTAGTTGGATCAGTTCGTAAGTTTCCAGTTTAGTTAAGTTTTTCTGAATAAAAAAAATAATTAGAGGAAAAAATATTACGCTGATGTGTAAATGTTAATATTGATAATAAGGTATTTATTCAAGTGTATTAAGCTAATTTGTTCATGTAATACTATCTCCCAGATTCATTCAATTCTATAAAGACACTTACGGTAACATCAAAGTTTGGTGTTACCTACATTGGTTTCCGCCATTGAGGAGCAGAAACTTCATCACCAGTCTCTATTCGACCACAATCTAAGTCTCAAATATTCTATTCTAAGACTTAATTATATCGTAAAATCTGTCCGAATCTTATAAATACATTTTGAATGAATGTGTACGTAAAGTAAATTTATACAAAAATTATTAATATCAGCAAATTAGCAGAATAGTATTATTGATGGTCTGTTCGAAGACAGAAACTTTTAAAAGCTCTGATACCTAATATTCTATATCTAATAATTCAAATCACTATATTTTCTCGTCTGACAGAAGTCGTCCATCATCTGCATTCTTATACATTTTAGACCTATCAGTGCTTTTATTTTTTCTTTAATGACGTGGTGCAGAAAGCACTCTTTTTCCAAAATTAATCTGATGTAGATTTCATTTCTTTTCACATTCATGGTCAATAGAGTCCTTTGTTGATCCATTTTATCTTCTTCAGTTATTCTCCAGCATTCCATTGTTTTCCATTTTTGTCGGTATTGCTTAGAGTCCAGGTCTCTGATCCATACAGAGCCATAAGATAAGGCACAAAGATCAAATTTCAATTTGAGCAATTATATTGTTAAAGCCAAGCCAATTATATCACAACAAATAACTCATATCGAACAAACAACTAACTGACTATGTTCAGTAAAACTCCCAGCTAATTGATTGTTGTAAAAATGTGTTTTTTGTTGTTATTTTTAATTTATCACCTGGTCTATTTTATCCCGTAAACGGAGTAAAATGAGACGTCTAAGTGGCAAACAGATCCAATGTTTTATTTTTAGCTACAATATTCAACCAATAAAAAATATAAATTTTATGGGTAATACTGTATATAACCCTAATCTGGTATTTTGTCAGAAATATTCATCAGCAGATTTGAAATATCTACTAGTTTAATTAGTTTCTTGTAAATTTACTTTTTCTAACTGAATTTACCTTTATATTAACTGTTTTTTATTGTTCACACCTTTGCCAGGGTAAAGGTTCAGTTGTTTTTTACCCTACCTATGAGTAAGCTTTTATATAGTTTATATAAAAAACCATTGAATATAACTTAAAATTGACAATACAGCTTACAAAACAATTAAATAACGTTTACTTAAAAAATATATGAAAGTCTCGTAAACTAAACAACAGTGCTCACAACCAAAAATCTAACAACGAAGGAAACATTGACGTTTACCACCTGATAGCGACACGTCAACCTTTTTCCCTCTATTTTTAAATATTGTTGTTAAACTAGTGCAGCGCATGGCATCGTGCCTTAGGGAAATTGCTGAAACTTCCCGTACCAAAAATCATTTTTTTTTTAGAAAGATTGACATTTTTGAAAAAAAAAATACTCTGAAAAAATTAGATTTTTGAGAAACTATAAATTTTTGAGAAACTATAAATTTTTGACAAAAATTTACTTTTTTTTAAAAAAAGGCTTATTAAAGAAAAATTTATTTTGAAATATTTTGCAAATTCTGAACCTTTTTCCAAAGCAATCGTACTGCTTTAACTGCATAGAGACAAAATATCGAAGCTCGTAAGCGCCTAACGGATAAACATTGGTACGGAACCCATAGGTATTTAAACAAAATTTATACTTATTGTTAAAATCTCTATAAAATATCTGATAATTTGATTTGCATATGTCTAATGATCATTTTTGACCGCCAAATGGCATTTTTTTTACTTTTTTTACTAGATCTCTGAAAGACTAGACCTACCTTCATGAAAATTTGATCAATTCTTCATCTTGTTAATACAAGTAAAATGTTTTTTGAATTATTCAAATGGAACGCACCGTTCTCTCAAAAACTGAGTTACCGTTTTTGGCACTTTTTGCCCCATATCTTCGGAACGGCTAGACCTACTTTCGCCAAAAACTAATCAGCACGTCTCCTTATCAATACGAATCGAAGGTTTTTTGAATTATTCAAATCGCTTCATCCGTGTTCCCGAAATCGTCGACGAAAATTTGTATCCGCGCACACGAACATACACGCACACACACATACACACACAAGATATATAAAAATTTTCATTTTAGATTTTTTTGCGATTACTATAACTTGCCCTACGGAAGTTAAAAATCTTAACTTCAATTTTTTAAAGATATTGGTGGTGGACCTTTTTGCTCGCGGCCCTTTAAGCCCCGCTCTACTCTACTCCAAATTGAGTGAGCAGTGAGTTTGCACACCAGATCCGCGCTTTGACCGGATTTCTGACCTGCATATCCGTACTCAATTATTACTAAAATAACAAAACCTTTTCTAGTAATAAGAGAAAAATATACGAAACAACAATTATGACCTTGAAAATCACAACCTGAACTAAAATACGTCGTACTTTAACCATTTATTACAAGAGTATGCTATCTAAAAGCTCGTTATCGGCATAAATCCAGCCATCGCCAAAAGTAGTATCGATACAAGGGAGCCCACACCATCCATCGTGAATAGAACCACCTAACGCCTCGGTCTCCCGCAAATCCCAACGTTCCATCTCCACGATATTCATTCAAGCTTCAAATAGGGTGCCTAATTTTTTACCACCTTCGCGCTGAATGTGACTGGAAATGAGAAGCAAAAGAGAGAAGATCCTGATATAAGAAGAAGTCGAGTGTCGTTATATGTTTGCAGCGGATCGTGGAAAGAAACAATGGTATTGAGAAGAATTTTGCCGATTTAGTTCAATGTCAGACGAGAGAATTGTGAACAATAGAGGTTTGTATGGAATCAGGAAGTTCAAATTTTAGTTTACTCATATCAACAAATGTTTACAATACGTTACTATAATAGACGAAAAAGTGACTGATCTAAATGAATGCAAAAAGTTTTTGTACTTTTTATAATTATGAAATTATTTTAAAACTAGTGGTGCATGGCATCGTGACTTAAGGCAAATTGCTGAAACTTCCCGTACCAAAAATTATCATTTTTAAAAAAGATTAACATTTTTGAAAAAAAATTACTCAAAAAAAATTAGATTTTTGAGGAACAAAATGTTTTCTTTATTTTGAAATATTTTAGAAATTCTGAACATTTATTCATAGCAATAGTACTACTTTAACTGCATAGAGACGAAATATCGAAGCGCGTATGCGCCGCGTTGCCGTCTAACGGATAAACATTGGTACGGAACCCATAGGAATGTAAACAAAATTTATACTTATTATTAAAATCTCTATAAAAGATCTGATAATTTGATATGCATATGTCTAATGATCATTATTGACCGCCAAATAGCATTTTTTACTTTTTTCACCAGATCTCCGAAACCACTAGACCTGCCTTCATGAAAATTTGATCAATTCTTCATCTTGTCAATACAAGGAAAATGTTTTTTATCAACAGAAATCGAATGTTTTTTTAATAATTGAAATCGATTGAACCGTGTTCCCAAAATCGTCGACGAAAATTTGTATCCGCACACACACATGCATCCATTTTTTCTAAGGTATGCCAAAATGTTCAGAAACCTCTAAAACGAAAATTATATAAAAATTTTCATTTTCGATTTTTTTGCGATTATTATACTTACCCTTAGTTAACCGCACAAAACAATAAATTTTTTAAAATAGATTCAATTTTTTTTAAAACTGAAAAAAAAACATTTTCGAGATTTTTAAAATTTATGTAACAAATTGATTTGAAAAATTTGATTTTTTTTTCATACTTTGAAATATTTTGAACTTTTTGAATTTCCAAGTTTTCTGAATCATTCAAATTGGTTGATCCGTGTTCTCGAAATCGCCCACGAAAAATTGTATCCGCACATACACGCACACACATACATCCATTTTTTATAAGGTACGACAAAATGTTCAGAAACCTTCGAAAGGTACAGATATATAAAAATTTTCATTTTCGATTTTTACTATAACTTACCCTACGGGAAGTTAATTATCAAATTAACCTACTAAAACTATTTCTCGATTTATAGTTAATTGTCAATTCATTTTTTTTTTCAAATTTCAATTTATTAATTCGAAAATATAATCTGACTATGATCAAGTTCTAATAATTCACAACATATTGTAAACTTCACTATTACATCTTACATACAACCAATACTTGAGGTACGATAATTCATCTTTTAAACTTTCCATTTTAATGTCATTTTTTACAAAATTTCAATTAACTATTATTTATTAACTAAAATTTTGTAAAAAAACAGATATGATAGTTGGACTTAATATTTAGTTTATTAGATAGTGATTTATTAGCGGGCCAATTCTGCTGAAAACAAAACCTCATCTAGAATAATTAACTTTATTACTTTCTTTTGTTATATTTTATAGTTTTATTTTTATTTTTCTTTAATTTTATGTTTGTTATCATATATTAAATAGCTCTAGTAGATACAGCACTAGATGTATCCACTAATTTGTAATCAACATAATTTCAACATATATATGTCAGCAGTGTCCACTTAATGTAATATAAACAGATCGCAGAATAAAGTGAATAAAAAAATTATTATTCATAATTTTCCTTTCCTTACCATTCATAGTATGCAAGTTGTTAGAATGATAATTATTAATTAATTATTATTATTATTAAAGTCAAATTATTATTTTTCAAATCAAATCAAATTATAATTATTTATTCTTCAAACCAAATTATTCAATTCAATTTTAGTCATTATTTATTAACTTCTTAATGCATTGCAAGTATAACCGGTAAGGATTTTGTCAAGCAACACGAAAGGTGTGACAATATCTTATTTTTGTAACATTTTCCAGTAGGAAAATTTTATATATTTTGAACACATTTATATAAGTTTCATCCCTCGGTTGCCGCTGAATCGAAACTCCCTGTTCCGCTTGAGATATCTCCCTTTTCGATATATATATATATATATATATATATATATATATATAGTATATATCTATATATATATATTATATATAATATATATATATATATATATATATATCTATCGATGTCCCAACTTTTGCCTATGCTTATCGTCCGAACAGAGTCAATAAGAATTGAGAAGTCAAAAGTAAAGAACGTGTCGAGGCTTAAAATCAACTTTGAATGTTACCATACCCCGGCGGGGGCGCTCGCTCCGGGTGTCGCCCGGATTCGCAGCGGGGAGCGCCTTTGTTTATGCGGGTGGACGCGTTTTATTGCGAGGGCACATTTACCTGATATCAAATATGCTTATTATAACGCCAGTCTATACGATATATACCGATACGTATTATATATATATATATATATATATATATATTACACATATATATATACACAATATCTTGAGGTTTTTTGTATGGTATTGAAAAGATTATTTAATTATTAACTTAAAAATTATTTATGTGGATGTTTTGACACGTTTTGAATTGAGTGAAAAACCATGCTATTTAATTATTTAACAGCCAATGCGTGTATTTAAAAATTTATAATTTTGAGAACATTAACTTTTTTTATCAAAAATTATACATTTTCAGGCTAGAAAACTACGCACATAAATAATAATGTAGGGCGGGACACAAAAGTCCAATTTGACTTCAGCAATTATATTGTAAAACCAACCCAATTATATACAAAATTTAACACATATCATGCAAACAACTATCTGACTATGTTCAGTAAAACTCCCAGCTAATTCATTTTATGTCTTATTTGTAATAGGTCCGTAATTAGATTTAAATTTCGTAAATGGATTTACGAAATAATAGCTAGATTATAACCAATGCAAAATATAAATTCTATGGGTACTTTTTTACAGAGATAACGCTGTATAATAAAGTCAAAACAATTTTTGTACTCGAAATGTACAATGAAATTACTAAATAATTCAAAAAAGAAAAATAATATAACATTATATAACATTAATCTAGTGTTTTGTGAGAAATATTCATCAGCAGAGTTGAATAAACTATTTATTTAATGTATCGCTTGTAAATTCTTTTTTATCTTGATTCGCCTTTTATTTATTATTTTTTGTTGCTTATACTCTTGCCATGGTAAAGGATCAATTGATTCTTATAAAAAAAACGTTAGAGTCTAACTTAAAATTGACAATACATCTTATCTTATAAATAATTAAATAAAGTAAATAATTTGCAGAATATTTTTGCAAAATAAAGTCTAAGAACAGCCTCGAAGCTGTAATGTATTAGTTTATAGTTTATAGTTTATTAGTTTATTATTTTACATACATCATTTTTGGTACACTGCTCTTTAGTATAAAAAAAAATATTACTGATAATTATTCATATAATAGGCACGTTTCCATATTAAAATATGTTTCAGCACTTCATAACAAAAAGACAGATACAATAATTTTTTTTTGGTTATTTTCATTAAATACCACACTAAAACTTAACAAAATAAGAATGTAAAATTTAATATATTTGATAAAGTTAATACGTTTATTTCATAATTTTAAATTACCAATTAATGTATTAGTCTTGTAAAAAATGTTAATTATCAAAGCAGAACGTAATAAGTTAAAGGTAGAAATTAAAAATAAAATCAAAACAATTAACATTTTAGTAA
>NW_020538040.1:131243500-131274006 GCF_003426905.1 Ctenocephalides felis
TTAGTGCGTCTGAATTATATTTTGCTACTAAAACTGAGTAAACATCTTAATCTTTGATATATAACATCTTTTTTTCATTAGAAAACATTTATTAATTTGCCTCCACTAAATGCTTAGCTGCAAAGTATCACATAATAATTAAATAACTTTTAAATATTATATTTGTTTCAGTGCGTAGAAACAAATTTTCTTTTTTTTCGCATTTGGTGAGAAGTCCGGAAAGCGGATAATATTACCCGTCCCGTACAAAGTGTGTAAATGTATTTCATTATATATATATATATATATATATATTATATATATAGTTGTTCAAATATTATCACTATTGCCCCTGCTCCCTTATATTTCGTTTGCTGAAACAATTGCGGTCGATTCAAGCGTTAGTTACACATTATTGAAATAATATTCGCTCATATTTATTAGAAAAGGTCTTCTGGTAGGACCTAAAGGTCATGGTGCTCATGATACTCTAATCTCAGGGTCGACTGGATGCCGATGGACTAAATTAATTGTCGATTCCCAGCCTTTGGGTCGGGGGAGAAAATAAATACTCAGATATATGGGAAACTGTTGCTGTGATTTGAATTTTATTGCATAAAGGTGGATCTGTGGAATATCAAATTTATGAGAATTGAGGAAATGTGGTTAATAAAGAATGATATTGTGAAATCTTGTTAAAAGGTTTAGCCAGACCAGATTAGAAGAAAATACGAAACGTTTAAAGCTAACTTGTTTTTTAAAAAAATCAGGTTTTTTATTTGTTTTTATTCAAAATTATTTAGCTAATTTTAATGCTTACCATATTTTTTAACTTAGATCCAATCCCAAGTAAATAGTAAATTTAATCAGGATTTTTAAAAATTTTCCACTGTTCAAGATATTCCAAGATTTTTTTAATAATTTTGGTACAAGATTTAGTTTTTTTTTTAGGTTTAAGATTGCTTAAGGTTTCTGGTATTTTTAGAATTTTTTAGTTTTATCCGAAACTTTCTGAAAACTCACAGAATAGAATTGCTTGATATCTTCCAATGTCTTATTTTATTTTTTATGTTATTCTAGATATGTTTTTAATATGTGGTGTGTCCATTAGATTTGTTCCATTGAGGCGCCTTTGTTTCTAATGATATTTATCTTTGTTGAACCGAAAATAAGTTTGTCAATATGCCTTGCAGCATTTTTCCAATTGATTTTGCAGATTTTTAACTTCCCGTAGGGATAGTTATAGCAATCGCAAAAAAATCGAAAATAAAATATTTTCATATTATTACGTTTCAGAGGTTTTTGAACATTTTGGCTTAGAAAAATGAATGCGGATACAAATTTTTGTCGACGATTTTGGGAACACGGGTCAACCGTGTTCTGAATAATTCAAAAAGCATTCGATTCGTATTGATATGGAGACGTGCTAATTAGTTTTTGGCAAAGGCAGGTCTAGCCGTTTTGGAGATACGGGGCAAAAAGTGCCAAAAATGGTATTTCAGTTTTTAATAGAACAGAGCGACCGATTTGAATAATTCAAAAAACATTTTACTTGTATTGATAAAATAAACAGCTGGTGAATTTTTTGGGAAGGCAGGTCCAACGTTTTCGAAGGTCCAATAAAAAAAGTAAAAGAAAAAACGTCATTTGGCAGTCGAAAATGATCATTAGACATACGAACATCATATTATCATATATTTTATAGAGATTATATGGGTTCCGTATCAACGTTAGACTACGACGCGGCGCTTACGCGCTTTGATATTTCGACTTTAAAACAGCTAAGCAGCGCGATTTCTTTCAAAAATTTACAAAAAAAAACTTAATATAAAAAATGAAATTTTTTAAAATAGTCAATTTTTTTCATAAATTTTAAAATTCTCAAAAATCTTTCTTCTCGAGAGTTTTGAAAATAATTCAGTTTTAAGTTTTTAGTTGAATTTATTTAAAAAAAAAATTTCTCGAAGTTTTCTTATATTTTCCAAGACTTTCCGAGATTATCTAATTATAAGAAAATCAGGATGTGGCCACAAATACCTTAGCATCCAACAATTATATTGTTGATTATTTTTAAACTAAAAAATGGGTACTTATATGCTTTATAAATTTTATATCAGGCTTAAACTTGGTGTTTCGAATAAAATTGGTAACCGCAATATCCCTAGATGTCCCTGTATCCTTGTCCTATTATAATTTTCCCAATCCATATTGTATTTCGCGAGATATGTCTATAGAGTTAAGCGTTTAGGGGTTGTCGGATAATCAAATTGAAGCAGATATCGCCAACCCTTTGTGTTCCTGTCTTTCTCCCTTAGGCATTTAATGAGCCACCGATGCGCCGCTTAAGAAACAAAAAGAAATTATTCGAAACGGCACCGAGTAATTATTAAATAAAATGTTAACACAGATGAAACTCGTTTCGAGATTCGGTCGCAATAAATCACCAAAACTTTTCCGTTTTCCAATTGTGGAACGGCTAATTGTTTTTGCACAAATAGGACGACAGACGGGAAAAGGTACTCTTAAAATTATATAAATTATTTTTAGGGTCCGTTTCCAAATGTTGGATGTGATTTTTGTACCAAGCTATTCTCTATCGTTCTGTAAGTCTTGAATAGACTCATAACTTAAAAATGGATTTTATTTACCACGAAAATTATAAATGGTGATTGATGTTAATATATTTCAAATTCGTTTTTTGTTATGGTGTTAACATAGAAAAAAGTAAAAAAGCTGAATTGATTTTTATATTTTTATTGGTGATCATAAACTTTCGTATTTTTTTTCATTTGGTGTTTATCCAATCGATTTTGTTTTCAGTTGGTGATCCTTTTTTATTTCCATCATTTGATGACCCTATTTTTATTTCTTTACCATTTGATGACCCTAAACACTTCTGTTTTCTCTTTGGACTCTAAACGCTTCTGTAAATGACCCTAAACACTTTTATTTTGCATTTAATGACTAAACTTTTCTGGCTTTCTATTTTGGAAACGATTAAATTTTAGTCCTCATGCTAAATAGCCTAAATATATGTTAAAATATCAAATCCTTCATTAAAATAGAAATCAGTTTTTTTTTAAATAAACCTTTTTTAAGCGTTACTGAATATTAAAAATACATTTAATTTCATATACAAAATCTTACAGGACATATAATTTTTAAATATATAATTAAATTATAATTTTTAAATATATAACTATAATTTTTTTTTCTTTCGAGCCTTGTACCAAAAATTTTATTCAATTACTTGTGTCAGGTAGTCAACAAGTTTGGTTTTATAATTTCTGCTAATTTTCGTGAAATTGAAATCGAAATTATTAATGTGAGAAACTATTTTAAACCGTCTTTGAAATTTTGTAATCCAATTTTCTCGTTCATAACATTTTGATTAATTCTCATTAATAAGCATCATACTTCGTTGTCACACACACAATTGTAACATAATATATATCATTTTCGGATATTTCATGGGTAGTTGAAATTTTATTATCAAGTAATGGCGAAGATTCAATTCAAAATCTATATTTTTTGGAAAACCGGGACAATCCGGGACAAAGATCTAAATCCTAGACAATATTATTATTTAATATTGTCCCTCGGGTGTGGACGGTTGTGACAATCGCCTTTTTTTGTTTTTATGACTAATTCTGATTTGATTTTATGACTAATCCATCGTATTTAAGGACAGTATTTCAGTATTTTCTCGTAGACAAATGTTCAATTAGTATTTAATTTATTTTTCTCCCAGCTAATTGGTAAATTAATAAAATTATTGATAATCAAAGAAAAAAGTGGCAAAACCGTACCCAGTAACTCCTACATTCAAATTCCTATAATTTTTGAAACTTAGTCATATACAAAAGGCCAAATTGCTAATAATACTATTAAATACTGAGTTGAGCACCAGAATTCATCTGTATGAAACCAGTATGCGATAACCCGATGTCTGTACCTCGATTCTTAACCCCAAAGCTGTGGGGGGTGAGATAGAACGATTCCAGACCCGTGATTAGGATCGGTCTTGAATATTCAAGACATATTTACATATCTTTCGTGTCTCGACTGACTGACGGGACGCATTTGTCACAGTTACAAAAAGCACAGACGAAACATTAATTTTGTTCCAACTTAACTTTTACATCTTACATTTTACCCTTGTTCCTGGATACAAAAATCGTGCTTGAAATTTTACGGGGGGTGAAATTAAAAATGGATTGGGGTGTAATAAACAATTTTTCAGGGTGCATTGTTTGTATTAGAGCATTGCGATTTGAGGTACTGCCAGATTTATACATCTTGAGATTAAAAATAATCCAAAAATTTTTAAACTAAATTTGGCAGAAATTTGATAGACCAGAGTTGCGAATTTCACATGACACATTGGTTGTGATATCAAACACGTAGATTTACTTAAATTGTTCTATTTTGACAAAACAACTAATTTATTGAGTTTGCTTCTTTAATAATCAGACTTGTTTTTTATTGATGAAGAAAATAATATTAGCTGAATTTCTACTAATTCCATTAACTACCACAAGGTCTGAGAAAATACGAACGAATTTTTTTTCGAAGTTCATAACTTTTTTATCTTTTTATAGCTTTTGATTTTGTATAAAATTTTTCAAAACAGGATCAATGATTAGAAAATTTTAAATAACTGATCAGCTGTCCTGCATGCGATCGGAATTCCAGAAGTTTCTCTATTAATATTAAAGAAGTGAGCGTTGCATTAAATAAAGAGTTCTAAATATTTCGATTTATGTCGAAATGAAACATATCAACCTTTATAAAAGATTTAATTTTGATATTGTTATATTTTACATTGCAACTATAACTTTAATATTTCATATTATAATATTGATTCATTGAAAATCAGCGTGTTCAAAAATATCATTTTATTGTATTTTCATATTTGTAGTTTTTTATTTTAATATATGGCGAACAAAAAGAAGCGAAAATGTAATGAAATAAATCTAATATATTTCAAAAATATTTTTTTTACAAAAATACATATTTTCAAGGTCATTCTGTTTATATTTACAGAGATCTATTTTCGAGCCTCGAATATTTCTATTTGTAATATAACATTGACAAAAATTTATTTAGTTTCTAGAAATTTTAACATATTTTCAAAAACACCTTAAGTAAATATATATTTAATTTATTTTAAAAGTATAGTAACATTATTACAATTGGGAAATTTTTTCTGACTCATATATTTTTATAAATTTTCAGGTTGCTCGATTTTTCCGTTGGTGAATAAATATAATATGTAATAACAACAGTTATGTATTTTTACCGCATTCTCCAAATGAATTTAACAAATTTTTACAACGAGTTACATGATGGCCAACAAAAAAAAATGTAAACAATAATGATGGTATATGTGTATGGTTTTAACCAGTTAAGTGTGTCGCTCACATCGAACAGTGCAGTTTTGTGTCATCCGAATTGAGTTCATGACGAGTATATTCGTCATCATAGAGTAAGTTGCGCTGCTAAGATATCGGATTAATAAATTGGGTTAATCTAAACAAAAAGAAAAATTACTACAGTTTTCTTCTTATTCAAATGAATAGTAGAAATTGTTATTTAAATAACTAAATCTTGATCCTGATTGATTAATTATATTATTTACATATTTTGGGAAGTTCGTACAACTTGCTTCAAAGCAAAATGTCACTTACAACTACCTATTTTATACAGTCATAAACTCAAAATATTATACAAAGAATATATTTAGTTATTTACCATTTTAATTTGAATCACAAATCATCACTGTTTTATACGCATGACTAATATACTCGTTAATACACAAAATTTCCAAATCTTTATGACGTGTAAATTTATCATTAATCACAGTTCACTGGTTAATTTCATTTAAAACCTCTACAAGATTTTCGTAGGGCAAGGCAGGGCGGGGCTTAAAGGTCCGCGGGTGAAAAAGACCACCACCAATATCCCAAAAACAAGTAAAGTTAGGAATCTTAACAACAATATTTGAAAGTAGGGGGCAAAAGATGTGTGACCAGCCATCGCTTTAAACCAAGCAATGTCGCTATTAGAGAAAAACGGCAATTTTTGAAAATCTATAACAAAAGTATTTTCTTTCGTTGTCAGTTTTTTGGTTGTGAGCAGTGTTGTTTAGTTTACGAAACCTCAATATAATTCTTAAATATACATTATTTAATTGTTTTGTGAGATATATTTTTAATTTTATGTTAGATTCAACAGAAGTTTTCATATAACCTCTATAAAAGCTTACACGCGGGTGGGGTAAAAAGGACCAACTTAACCTTCACTTTGGCTAACACGTAAACAATAAAATGTAGATTTTAGAATGTAGACCCAAATGTAAATTGGGTTAAAAATCAATTTTACAAGAGATAAATTAAATAATTAGTTATTCCAACTCTGTTGATTAATATTTTTGATGAAATACCAGATCAAGGTTATATACAGTATTATCTTTGTGAAAATGAAATTTATATTTTGCATGGGTTGAACATTGTACCGATTAATTCAAAAATATCTTTAAAATTGTAAATAAGACATTGGATTTGTTCACCAACTGGCTGTCCCATTTTACCTTGACTATGAAGTAAAAAGGAACAGATGACAAAAACATATTTCCATAATTAGGAAGTAACTGGGAATTTTATTGAACATAGTTTGATAGATGTTTGTTTGATATGTGTTGTGATGTAGTTCATTTGGTTTAGACGGTATAATTACTTAAAGCCAAATTGGATCTTTGTGCCCCGCCTTACCCTATATTAATGTAATGTAAACTCTACGATTCCTAACAAATATTTTTCTAACATTTTTGGAAGCGTCAAAATCAATTCAGGATTTTTGACTAAAAAGTGGATGAGAAATTTTGGACTTTTCTGCTAAAATTTGATTGATTTTAGCAAAAAAATGATTTATTTTCGTGAAAAACTAATCAACGCGAGTTTTATCAAATTGACTATGAAGTAAAAAGGAACAGATGACAAAAAAATATTTCTATAATTAGGAAGTAACTGGGAATTTTATTGAACATAGTTTGATAGTTGTTTGTTTGATATGTGTTGTGATGTAGTTCATTTGGTTTAAACGGTATAATTACTTAAAGCCAAATTGGATCTTTGTGCCCCGCCTTACCCTATATTAATGTACATATTTTTTTATATTCAATGTTACAGAAGTATTATTAAGAACCTCAATTAATTATTCCATTACAACCTCGACGTAATCGTTTTCAGTGTTTTCTCTAAAAGACATCAAGATTTTTGGCAAAAAATACCATTCAAGTCGGTGCTCATCAATAATTCCACTGAATCATTAAATTCCCGATTGCGTCTGTAGCGTCGATGAATCCATTTTGTCTAATATTATTCTCCTGCAGCATTCGGAATAAAGTAAATTAGTCACATTAACAATCTCGGCCGAAACCTTTTCTGTTTTCTCGAGAAGGAAAGAAGATCGCAATGTCACGACTTTGCGAAAAGATCGACGAGGTTTTGATTAATTCGTGAAATGAAAAATGCCCCTCCGAAGAATTAACTAAGAAAGAAATATACTTTTTTGCCTTGGCCGTTGCGGATGGCAACATTTTCAATTAATTCATAGCCTTCGCGAAAGCGGGGACGAAATTAAAACAAAAGCAGGAGAACGGAAGGGGTGACGCGCTGACACGACACAGCCCCAGAAGAACCGACTCGGGAGGATACGGTTCCTTGTCCTCGAATTATATATATATATATATATATATATATATATATATTATACATATATACATTAGGGTGGTCCTTAAAATCGTCATTTCCGAATTTCCTTGCTCCCAGGGGCTCAAATGGTTCCAAATTGATAAAAAAAATTCTCTGAAAGTTTTAGCTTTAATATTAACGTTTAGATAGAGCGCAATTCAATCAAAGTTTGTATGGAAAGAGCATGGAAACATTTTGAAATTTAAAAAAATGTTTTAGGTATAACTTAGCGACAAATGAATGAGTTTTATTCATTATTTGTTCGCTAAATTACATCTAAAAAACATTTTTAAAATTTTTGAAAATTTTTCATGCTATTTCCATACAAAACTTTGATTGAATTGCGCTCTATCTAAACGTTAATATTAAAAGCTAAAACTTTCAGAGAATTGTTTTTTATCTATTTGGAACCATTTGAGCCCCTGGGAGCAAGGAAATTCGAAAATGACCATTTTAAGGACCACCCTAATATACATGTACATTGTGTAATTCGTAAGAAGACAAACTTAGGAATGCACGAAAAACAACCATAATGCCAATTATATTCACTGAAAAAATGAGAAGTCCTAAATACTAAGATGTCGTTTTTTTAAGTCAAAACTGGGATGGAAATTTTCAGTTAAGCTAATCCGAGACGTGGGGAGAGGGTTAAGCTAAATAACTTAAATATGTTTAAACATTAAAATTACTCTTAAAGGATACAATAAAATAGTTTTTTTTTTAAAGAACCAATTTGTTTTTAAATCAGAATTACGAGCTTTTAGTAAGAACTTTACTTTTCAGTTATATGTTTTATATAGCTTCTTTACCTACGATGTTATATTTTAGCTTCTACCTTTAATGCTATATTTTAAATTTTTGATTCATATGTTTTTTCTGATTTTGTGCCTTTTTTACAGTTTTGGTAATTGTCTTCATAATTTGCTTGGAAAAATTAGAACTTCTGCCAAGTGGTCTAAATGTTCGTTGTTTCATTGTACATATATCATTTTCAGATATTTAATGGGTAGTTTTAATTTTGTTATCAAGTAATGGTAAAGATTCAATTTAAATCTAAACTTTTTGAATATCCGGGACAATATGTATCCCAAGATCTACATCCAAAACAAATATAGCTTTTAGAAAAACCCACGGTTCAAGCTGGAAATCCGGGACTGTCCTGGCCAAACCTGGACGTATGGACACCTTATAAATACACATCTTTCTAAATTATCCAAAATTCAAAATAAAAACTGAACTTGCTTTGAAAACTGAGCGTGCTTTAAGGCAAGTTGCAAAAACTATCCGATATACATAAATAATCAATACGAATTGAGATTTAGCCACATTTAAAATTGCCATGATGACACTTCACAATTTTGACAGAGATCATTTATTACGATCTTTGTTGACTTTTTATAATTGAAACACTTTTCGTAGGCCATAATTTGTTAGGATGTTTGTTGAGATTATGAGCTTCATCATCACAATACGTCTCATCTAATTCGAAAAATATCGTTTTCAGTAGTTTGCTGAACTGATCTTTACCAAAATATTATCAGTGCGGTTAACAACTAATATCTGTGAAAACGCGGAATAAAAATTTTACAGTTTTATGCAAATTCTAAAATGACGACTCGACCGATCGTCTTGCAAAACTAATCAACGTCATTTCCTCTCGAGTTTATCTTTTAAATTTGCTTTGGCTTTTAAATTGAAAAAAAAAGAGCCAATAATAGAGAAACCTTTGACAAAATTTTAAATTTTTGCTCACAACATCCGATCTGTTCAGACCTTGATTAATTTTTAAAATTAAAGTATTTTTCTTAGAAAAAATTGTAAATATGAATTAAGAGAAAAAGACTCGGTCGATCATTACTAAAATATAATCAGCACAATTTTCAACCAATATTTTTCTAACAGTTTTTGAAGTTTTAAAATCCATCTAGAATTTTTGGCTAAAACATGAACGAGAAATTTTGAACTTCTCTGCTAATAGTTAAAAATGGCTGTGCCGGTTGTCGTGGAAAACTAATTAACGCGAGACCTTATTAAGTTTCATAGAATGGCTTTTAAATTTTTGAAATTGGTGCAGTCGGTTTTGAGAAAACGTCGACCAAATCGGTTCATATTCTCACAAGCATCTTTTTATTGAAATTGGTCTCAAAGTTTCAGAATGACTTAATATTACTATACGAGTAGTTATTGCTGCAAACAAATTATAAATTAAAGAACTGATGAAAACGTGATGATTGATCACTACTGCTTGATATCTGACTTTCCAAGAGGAGTATCGAACCTGGAACTTGGGGTTGCAAAACAAAGCTTTTCTTACTGCATACTTGATACTGAGTCTCGGCAACCTTAACCTTTTCATTTAACTTTGAACATATTTTTTTCACTTATGCCCTTAAAAAAGCATTCAAGATCCAATGAAATTTTATGAAAGTTACATGAAAGAGAGAAAAACAAAGTTAAAACATAAGAAAAAAATATTAGCTTAGAGTTTGCTCAATAGAGAAAAATTTTAAAATAGAAACTAAGAATCTTAAAAGTGACCATTTTGCTATCTCCCATTATACAAGATGACAATATCAATTTATTATTTATTATTTCATTTTGCTATAACAAATAGATAACGAATAATTTTATCCGAGAATATGCCAGTTTTTTTTTCAATATAATTTATGGTATCTAATTATTTATGAACAAAACTGATATTTATTATTATTCATATTTGCAGGGCCACATCGGAGAAAGCCCATTCGAAGCAGCAGATTCTTGGAGCAAGGCGCAGGCGCACTTCGCTGCCAGCCAGTGGCCGCATGCGCTGCGACAGGCTGCTGCAGAAGCAGCCGCTCTGCCACACGCGCGACTCGTGGTAAGTGGAAAGATATTGAAAAGAACTAGTGGTGTATGGCATTGTGTCTTAAATCAATTAGTGTTTATGCACTAGAAGTACGATCATGTTTCTTAGAATGTGTGGAGAAGGACTGGACATGACTTTTGTTGATGTCTTCTTTCTTCTGAATGTGTTTTAGATATATTTTTTATTTCTTACTAATTATTACTTCTACGTTTTAATCACTGAAAAGTAACCATAAACCTGAGAATTATAGTTATAGTAATCGTCCAAAAATCGAAATGAAAATTTTTTGCATATCTTCACGTTTTGAAGGTTTCTGAACATTTTGGCATACTTTAGGAAAAATGGATGTGTGTATATGTATGTATGGAATCAATTTCTTGTCCACGATTTTGGGCGATTTGTATGGTTCAAAAAATATTGTCGAAAATAGTTTCTGGCAAAGGAAGTCCAGCCGTTCTGGAAATACGGAGCAAAGAGTGCAGAAAATAGAGATAGAGTTTATGAGAGAACGGAGCATCAAATTTGAATAATCCAAAAATCATTTAATTTGTAATGATAAGGAGAAGTGGTGATTTGTTTTCATGGGTCAGTCATTTCGGAAATGCGGAGCTAAATGTGCAAAAACTTCAATTTTTGAGAGTATTAAGCATGCAATTTGAATGATTAAGAAAACTTTCTATTTGTGCTGACGAAACAATTGCTTTGGGAATTTTTTTATTCCAAAATTTTATTTATTTTCCAAAAACTTTTTTTTTTGAATATTGAAAATAATTTGGATTTTAAATTTAATTTTGGCTATAGTTCTAAAGTTCACTTATATACTTCAAATATTTTTAACTTTAAAATTCAGTATAAATAAATATATTATCTAAAATATGTAGTAGTATTTAATTGTTATTTTGGACAGTGCTCCCAGTGTCCTGGCCTAGAAAATTTGATCACAGAATTAGAAAATATTTTTGAGGAAAATTATATTGACAAAATTAGGTGCAGAGAGTGGACTAATGTTGATAAAACTATGTTGCAATTAATGATATAGTATAAAAATAAAAAGAATTTTGTAAATCTTACTTGCCACGAAAAAGATTTTGGTCTGGTTGCAGAGTGGCACTTTTTCTCAACGTCACACGGTAAGGGCGCTTGCGATGGATTGGGTGGAACTTTGAAAAGGCTAGCTGCCAGAGCTAGCCTATTATAATGCAATAAATTAATTATTTTTTAATCGCATTCTCTTGTATTTATTTTTTAACGAAATCAAACCTACCCAATACAATTAATTTAACTTTTGTTATTATTCCAACGAATAATAAGTTTTAGTTTTCCAGTTTCAAAAATATGAGCATTTTGTATAAAATATTTGCTACTACATATTTTAGATAATATTTTTATTTTTCCTCAGTAACGAATTGTAAAATATTTTAGTTAAAAATAGTACTTGTACTCATTTAATACGCGCTATGCGCCTTCCAAACGGACGCGCGACGCGACTTTCCCTCGAAAACATTTAATATCTTCCGATGTAACAGCCATTCCATCGAATTGTAAAAATAATTTTTAAGTAGATAAAAAAAGAAACAATATGGTTTTTTACGCAATCGATTTAAGTTGGGGCGCCCGTATGTAAAACCAATGTTAACAATCAATTGTTATTACTGTTAAAATAATTGCAAAAACATTATTTTTTTTATATTACTTCAAAGTTGAGTTCATAATGAATATAATAACAAAAAACAATACTGATCTGATGAACACAACTGAAGATAATTAACATAATGCAAAGGAAGATCATAAAAATTGAGAAAATCGGCAATATTTCAATCGTAAATATCAACGAAAAAAAATTTTTGCCGGCAAAATCCTGAAATACGTGTCAAATGATTTTATCTATAATATCTATAAAAAAAATTTCAGCCAATTCTAAAATGTCGAGGTATGGTTGGTGCCCGGTTTGTAAAAGAATGACCCATATATAGTTTTTATAAATATTAGACAATTACCTTACTAGATTTTGAAAGTTACAGTATTTACAATAATCTATTTGGAAACATTTAATCTCGAATACGCTCGTATTTCGTTACGGTACGAGAAGTTCCAGCAATTGGTCTTAATAAGGCACGATGCCATACACCACCAGTTTGTTGATTTTTATTTTGAAAAATATTTGGAAAGAGCAGGACCTGCTCTAGTAGGTACTAGATGACATCTTTCACTAGTTCTTTCAATGAATATTATTATTACTTATTTAGTACCCAAAAAATGACAGTTACCTGAAAATAATTATAATATTAGAAACAAATTCTTCGCAAATTATATTAGTGCCAAAATTTCAATGAAAATAGTAAGATGATTTTGCAATCACTCTTCAAACTGAGCCACAAGGTTTGGGGTTCAAATTTTGCCCGGAGCATCCAATTAGGTTGATTCAAAAGACGTTCGATTTGCGTTGAGGGCGACGCTTGGTGATTAGTTTCAAACTGACTGGTCTAGCTGTTTCGGAGATACGAAGCAAAAAGTGCAAAAATGTCAGTTTTTAAAAGAAAGTGTTTTCAACTGAAAATAGCACTTTTGCAGGTCTTCCGCACAGCATGGTACTAACTGCTATGCAAATATATGATAAAACTGTAGTAAAATATGAAAGATAAAAATGTAAATGTATGTCATGAAGCTGCATTTGAAACTATTTGTATTATTATATCGATCTGTCTTCTGTATCTCATTATTTCGTATCTCATAATTTTATCGGAATGTTTTTGACAAATTAAGCGGTGGCTTCTATAAATAAACAATTGGACACAAAATAAACATCACATGTTTTCTATCGCGGGCGTTGTATTGAATTTATGTGTCTTTTTGTTAATATTATAATTAAATATAAAATTTTTCGATTATTTGCAAAGCTGTTCAAATACGTTACAGTAAACTGCTGTTATTTATCGGGTTGATATTCCAAAATTCGTTATCAGTTTAGTAAATAAGAATTAACACATCCAGATTAAGAGTTATTATTAACGCGACTCTGCCCAAAGACAGGTCTATGGTATGAACGCATTCCATTTTATTTACCTTTCTTTTTTGTAATAATTTTTAAATTTCGAACTTCTTGTTTAATGTTTTATTGTCTTGTGACTGGGCTTTCAGTTCACTGCATTTTCACTTCCGACGTAAGTCGTTCGTCACTGCCTTCTGTAGTTGTTTTAGTTCTTTTGTTTTCTCTTACACTCTTACTCATTTTTTACTTCTTTTATTGGCCTACGAGATAACAATTTGAATCCTGTAATAAGGACATCAAATTGAAGGGTTTGATCAGCGTCTTCGTGGAGTACTATTCGTCTAACATTTTTGTCCTGTCTTCCTCAAATAGACTACATTCTAGTATGATCTGTTCAGTTGATTCAATTGGTGCTCCACAAAAACACTATTATGACTCTATTATTCCCAACAAGTTTGAATGTGCAGGTTGCTATGGTAAGTCCCAATCTCGTTAATGATACAATTCTACCTCTGTTTTTATTTGCATATTTTCGAAACCACGGATCCGTATATAACTTCTTTATTGTCATTGTCGAACAGCAATGAGAACGTATGAGTTGTTGTGATGAAATTCTTAACTAACTACGACGGTTTTTTATAGATGGCAACCTGAACAGTTGTCCCATCTCTATGTGATGATTACAATTTTTAGAATAGTAATGAATTCATATAAATTCAGCAATACCGGGCAAGGGTTATTTTCACTAGAAAACTTATTGCTATCATATTTCTAAGTGAAAACCGATGTCTACTACTGCATCAGGCTGCTCTAAGCGGGTATCTAATCTGGAACCTCTTATTCAGAACTCATACTTTTAATAGTAATATGAGAACAACCCATTCTTCTTCAAGTACCAAAGTTTCCCCTTTTTTCTGCCTACATTTAATTACTACATTTAATATTTACAATAGTACATTTTGCCTTCGTCAGCACCACATTTCGAAACTCTCGATTTTTCGAAACTCTCTGCTTTTTACAATTAGTCAATTAAGTAAATTAGTAAATTATTTTTGACATTGTGGTTTTGAAGATACTATAAGATGAAGTATTTTACTAGTTTTTGCCGAAGATTAAGACAGTTTGCTGGTCAAATTGAGAGATGCGTGTACATCAAATAAATAAAGTTTCACACAATCTACAATCATATTGATTATTATTTAATCTCTAACCAGTGGGGCATGGCAACATGCTTTAAGGCAAATTGCTGAAACTTACCGTACCGATAACTAAATTTTCAAAACTTTGAAAAAATTAGATTCTTGAGAATTTTGAAATTTTTGAAAAAAAAAAATTTTTGAAAACTTGTTTTTTTATATTTTGAAATTTTTTGAAAATTTTGACTTGTTTTTGAAGCAATCGCGCTGCATAGCTGTTTTACAGTGGAAGTATCGAAGCGCGTCGTAGCCTAATGTGTCAACATTGGTACGGAACCCATATATTTTTTTTTATTATTATCTCTTTTATTTACAACTGTCCAGTAAAGGACATTCAATAAATTTGATTACATTGATACGGAACCCATATAAATGTACACAAAATTTGTACTTATTATTAAAATATCTATAAAATACCTGATGATTTGATGTGTATATGTCTAATAATCATTTTTGACTGCCAAATGGCATTGTTTTTTACTTTTTTATTGGATCTCCGAAAACGTTGGACCTTTTTTACCAAGAATTCAACCAGTTGTTCATTTCGTTAATACAAGTAAAATGTTTTTTGAATTATTCAAATCGTTCTTTTAAAAACTTAAATACTTTTTTGGTATTTTTGCCCCGTATCTTCGAAATAACTAGACCTGCCTTTGCTAAAAACTAATCAGCACGTTTTATTTTAAATAGCAATCGAATGTTTTTTGAAAAATTCAAATCGATTGATCCGTGTTCTGGAAATCGTCGACAAAAATTTGTATCCGCACATACACAAACACATACATCCATTTTTTCTAATTATGGTATGCCAAAATATCCAGACACCTTTGAAACGTAAAGTTATGCAAAAATTTTCATTTTCGATTTTTTTGCGATTACTATAACTTACCCCGCGGGAAGCAAATAACAGTATAAATCAAGATTGCTCCGTCCATTTAGTGAGTTTCTTAACTAATATTTTTAGTAATGATATATTTTTCCGATTTGTAAAAATGATATTACGATGCAGTGGTATGCAGTTTCGTGTACAGGACTGTCGAATGCATTCACAATTCAGAATAGTTTCCGAGAATCGTCTTTGTTATTCAACAATTATTCTAAGAACGGTCTCGAATGTTCGTTTGTTCAATGTTTCTTTAATGATTCGTTGGCGCCGTAGAGATGCTTGTTTTGTATCCGTGAATGTTTGTCTTATATCAAGTCACCTTAATTAAAAATAACAACACAGTCAACAAACAAACACACACATGTGTTTTCGTAATAATTTATCGAAACGTGGAACGACATTTATCCACCACATGTCGGAAAAATATTCAATTGATATAGAACGTCAACTGATGATATCGCTACAAGTGAAAATATTTGCATAAAAATTATTAAACAATAAAAATGTCGATGCCGATTATTTAGCAGAAGCAATATCGTTGTGTATGTTTAAATTCGATAAACAAATTCAATAATACTCGATGTTTACATAAGCTTAAGGCCATGCAGAAATCTTGTTGAAATAAATATTAATTTCTAAGCGAATATGTTATATATAGTCGCAATAAGTTTATGTGGCAACCTCTTGGTTTTGAGGTTACGTACCCAAATGACCCCGAAAATCATATATCAGAGTTTAGTTAGCAAATTTTTAATAAACTAGTGGTGCATGGTATCGTGCTTCAAAGCAAATTGCTGAAATATTTTGTACGAAAAATTAAAATTTTTAAAAATGTTTTAGAAGTTTTTGAGAGAAATTTGATTTGAACTTTGAACTGAACTTCGAACAAACTAGATTTTTGAGAATTGTAAAAATTGTGAACTTTCTTTTTTAAAGCTGTTTCAGAGACGAAATATCAAAACGCGTAAGCTCTGCGTCGCAGTCTCACGGATAAACATTGGTACGGAACTCATAGAAATGTTTTGTACTTATTAATAAAATCTCTATAAAATATCTGATAATTTGATGTGCATATGTCTAACGATCATTCTTGAGTGTCATTGTTTTTTTACTTTTTTATTGGATCTCCGAATACGCTGGATCTGCGTTTTAGAATTTTATTGTAAGTTATGTTTTTGAATTTTCAAATTGGTTCTGGTTTTTTGGCGAAAACATTGATAAAAAGGTTTGCAGTTATCTATTAATTCTAAAGAAACGGTTTAGCCGATCGTCGTTCAAAACTAATCAATGAGTCCTCATCGACTTTTAAATTTTTGGATCAGTGCAGTTGTTTTTGGTAAAACCCCGACCAAAAATCAAATTTTGGGTGACACTCACATACACTTATAGACACATTTTCTCCAATTTCGGTGAAGCGTTATAAAAATAGCAAATCGGATTTTCTGGCGAAAATATAAACTGTACTTCATCGAAAAATTAACAATTGTACCTTTTATTATTAGAGATGCTATATTTGAATATATTCGAAATATTTACATTCTTGTTTTTTTTTTATTGAATTTTTTATTTTCTGAAGTTTTTATTACATTTTTTTTTAATATTCGATTTTCTAAATCTTGAAAATTTTGGAATTTTCGAGTTCTGAAATATCAGATTTTGATTATAGAAACTTTTATATCTAGGCTATATTTTAGATACTGTAAGTTCTCGATATTTGTAATCTGATATATACAAAAGTATTTATATCGTAAAATGTTTATCAATATTCAGGTTCAGAGCATCCAATTTGAAAAATTTACAATATTTTTTAGATGAAATTGACTTTGCGTTTTCCAGGTTTCTAATATTTGCAACTTCATATATTGGTCTACTTTGTCTTTAAAAAATGTGCACTTTAAATTAGTGAACGATTTTCGAAGTTCCCAATATTAGAAGTTAACAATACTCCTTTAGCTCGGTCAATTTAAACCTAAAATCAGGGTGAAGGTTACAATAATTCATAATGGGCTGTAACTTGATAATTTTATGCTCTACAATTTTGTCTCAGGTAATTTGTCGATGAAACTGACCCTTTAGCTGAAAATGGCGAAAAATTCGTTTTTTTACCTTTGACCTTGTGCCTTTTTTTAAGGCTTGCACCGGAACGATGAGGACTTTTGAGATATATTTTATAATTGTATTTTAAACAATTTCACAAAGTTATACCCCATTATAAATTATTGTAACCTTGAATACGTAAATTGACCGGGCTATTACAGGAATTTTTCATATATAAGTATTAATTCTGTCCTGTACTCTTGACAGCTATATATTGCAAATTTTCTAGTCTCCGAGAAAAACTATTTTCTGTTATGAGTATAATAATTTTCATCGGAAATCGGTAATATTTTAAGTTCCAGATGGAAACATTCTCATGAACCACAATAACATATCATACTATCGTATCTCAATTTCCGAGATGTCTATATTTTAAAAGAGACGTGTGACATCTCTAATAAATATTTGAGAGTACCTACCATACTAGTATCTATAGTTAAAAAATCTATTTCTTGAGTAATGTATACTGTGTTATTACAATAATATATTTCTGTATTCTAAATTTATCTAGTTCTACCAAATTTGGAAAAAAATGTAAGTATGCTTTTTTGATGGTGTTAGCGAATATATCAAATAATTAAAATTATATTTATATATTTTAGTTTAGAAGAAAACATAATCTTTTCCATATATTTCTGAACAAATCTTATGATTGTGAAAAAATAAACTCATTTTTGGAATTGTTATACAGGATGGACCTAAATAATCAATAACTAATTTAAATAAAAAACTAGATAAATTAGGTAAATATTGTTAACTTCCCGTAGGGTAAGTTATTGTAATGGGCCGAAAATCGGAATTGAAAATTTTTACATTTCTCGACGTTTTGAAGGTTTCTGAACGTTTTGGCATACCTCAGAAAAAATGGATATGTGTGTGTGTGTGTGTGTGTGTGTGTATGTATGTATGGATACAAATTTTCGCCCACGTTTTCGGGCGCACGGATCAACGGATTTGAATGGTTCAAAAAACATTCGATTCCTATCGATAGGGAAAAGAGCTGATTAGTTTTTGGCAAAGGCAGGTCCAGCCGTTTCGGAGATACGGAGCAAAGAGTGCAGAAAATAGAAATTGAATTTTTGAGAGAACGGAGTATCCGATTTGAATGATTTAAAAAACATTCAATTAGTAATGATTGGGAGAAGTGTTTATTAGTTTTTGGCAAAGGCAGGCCCAGCCATTTTGAAGATACGGAAATATGTAAAAAATGGCAATTATTGAGAGAACTAAGCGTCCGATTTAAATGATTCAAAAAACTTTCAGCTTGTTTTAACAAAATAATTGATTTTGGGAAAAAAAAATTGTTCCATTTTTTTTTTTTTTTTTAGTTTTTTGTATATCGAAAATATTTCAGATTTTATTTTTAATTCTGACTATAGTTCTAATATACTTTACAAATAATTTCAACTCTGCAATAATTCTTATAAATATTAGACAATGTTACAATATTTATAATAATTTATTTGAAAACATTCAGTATTCCACGAACATTTTGTTACGGTACGGGAAGTTCCAGCAATTTGCCTTAAGGCACGATGCCATAATTGCCTCAAGACAGAATTCCACTTACAGCTAGTTTATTTATTGTAAGAGGGCACAAGTACGAAATCTATTTTTGGAAATTTACATCTTCCCTATGTTGATCTTTGGTTATTTATTATTCAAGGTCAAATTTTACATTAAGAACTTTTAAAGTTTTCAATTATTTATAGGAAAAAGCTAGTGGTGCATGGCATCGTGCCTTAAGTTTTTTTGAATTATTCAAATTGGTTGAACCGCGTTCTCGAAATTAACGAAAATTTGTATCCGAACACACACACGCACGCACACACATACATCTATTTTTTCTAAAGTATGCCAAAATGTTCAGGAACACATATAACTTATCCTACAGGAAGCTTATAATAGAGTTTGACTCGTATGTAGATTCAAAATAGGTCATTAAGATTTTTTTAATTTTTTATAATGAACTTGATCTAACAACATTATTGCCAGGTTATAAGGATGTTCAGTCAGTCTGTTATTATACTTCTGACTATGCTCGAGTACAACATTTCTGATAGGAAATGTGGTAAATAAAAATTGTTTTACGCGATTGTTTTCTCTTATTTGAGGCACTGGCCTAAGGAGACCCAACCCGAGCGATACCAAGAATTATGAAAACTATTATTTACAAATAGATTGAGTCATATTTCTTTGAGAATAGCAGAGACAAATAAATAAACATGTTTTTCGGTTTCCTGTTAGCAGAAGAGAAACGGATATGAAACGTGCCGTATGGAGGATTAGTGTGGAACTTTTGTTTGTTGATATTATTTGTGAAATGGGTGCAGCGCGAGTTCTCGTAATTATCCTTGGACGGGCCCCGAGGTAATCGACTGGTCGAATAGACGGAAATCGACGTTTTGACATGACACTAGCAAGGTTCCATAGAATCTTCTACATACTAAGAGTTCTCAATTTTCGAGGGATAAGAAAAAAAAGTTGTTCTGTGTACCTTAATTAGAAAATCACTCACAGTGGAGTGATTTATCTACATTTTTTTTATTTTTCCGTATGGTAAGTTATAGTATCGCAAAAAATTTAAAATGAAAATTTATATATTCAGAAATTTATATATTAGTAAAAATAGATGTATGTGTGTATGTGTGTGTGCGTGTGGTTGTGCGTGTGTGTGTATGCATGTGCGGATACAATTTTTTGTCGATGATTTCGGCAAAACGGTTTAACCGAATGATTAAAAATATATTCGATTGCTATTGGTAAAGAGCTGATAAGTGCTGATAAGTTTTTGGACAAGGCAGTAATTCAGTTTTCAAGAGAACGGAGCGAAATTTTCGGGAAGGCAGGTGTAGCGGTTTCGGAGATCGCATAAAAAAATATCAGATATTTTATAGAGATTTTAAATATGAGTATGAATTTTGTTACATTTTATTCTCAAAAATCTATTCTTTTTCAAAATTTACAAAAAATTATAATGCTCTTTTAAAAAAATTAATTTATAGTATGGGAAGTTCCAGCAATTTCCTTAGGACACGATAGCCATACATCAGTAGTTCAAATCCCCCCGACGATTAATCATGAGATTCTTATAAGTTGGTATGTATGTATTGAATTATTAAAATTTCGCTGGCTTGAAATTTACTTCAGAACTACGGTTTGTCAGAACAGTTTCTTCAACTGACCAATACAATCAGAATCGCAATGTGTCCTGTGAATGTTTTGATTCCATATAATTTGGCCCTTCCTAATGCTAGGTGCTGGGTCGTTTTAGTCTATATTTTATTATTATATTATATAGTTTTAGTATATATTTTATTGGAAGATAACACAATAGTTGGTCTTTTCTAATTGAGACGATATTTCAACTTTCTGTATTTAAAAACATAATTATCTTTTTTTCAAGTGAAAATGAATATTACTACTGCTTGATATCAGATTGAGCACAACGATTCGAATTCGGGAGCTTCTGGTTGCGATTCAGAGACTTTAGCTCTTGCGTCAATATATTTACTATAACACTAAAAATTAAAATTTATAGAAGTATTAAGTAAGGTTTTGTGTTTACAATTTTCATTATCGAAGTTGTTCGAAGCTTCAGAAAAGTTGTAGAATAATTATTTTTAATAGTTTAGCCTCATACCTTACTCGTTTGGTATAATGATAATTTTTTTGATTAGGAGACCTCTGGTCAATCAAGATTGCACTTTCATGGTATTTGTAGGTATATGATGCTCTATTTCTTATAATGACAACTAATGGCTATATCAGATTGTATTATAGAGAGCTCACCGTAGAGTAGAAATTAAAAACGGGTACTAGAAATTACTATTTTCCGGGTTCGATCCCAACCTTGGCCAGCTCGATTTTCTTCTGATGTTAGTAGACCTCAAATATAATTTTAAGTAAAAATGTCTTTCATTGTCATTGCTGAAAAAAACATGATGTCCAAAAATATCTATTGGGCTCACTCGTGGGCGACTGGACCTGAATCAGAGATCCCGGTCCGAGGAGCCTGATGTCAAGCAGCAGTGATATCGGCTTTTTCTTGAAAATATGAACAGCTATGTGTTTCCAAGTGAAAATAGTCTGTATTCGGCATTGCTGCGCCAATAAAATATTCGCTCTATTATGAAAATTCTAATAAAATAAATTATCACACAGAGATGAGACAACTGTTTGGGTTGCAGTCATCAGTAAAACCAGATATTAAAAAATTACTAATTAGATTTTTTATTTTATTATTTTATTATATTAATAAATATATTTTACTTTTATATATTAGATAAATCCTTCAAAAATTACAAAAGATATGATAAATAAATGCATGAATGCTAATTACTGTAAAATACATGTAAATTCTCTTTGATAGCGTATAGTTCAATTATCTAATTCCATATGCAAATTTAAATTATTCAAAGTTGCTGTAGGTCATTGATGTAAGAAAGTATTAGATTAAGATTATACAATTTGGTACAAATTCATAAAATATTATATTTATATTAAAAAAACGGTTTTAATTTTATGAGAGTTAAGAATAAATTAATGCTAATTTACGGTAAAATACATGTAAATAATTTTTGTAGTTTATTTATTAATTTAATTTATTAATTTCTATATGCAATTTTTAAGTTCAAGAGTATTTGTAGGTTGCTATCACGTTAGAAAATATTACATATTATATAAATTAGAACGAAATTTCTAAATATTATGTTCATATTAATCGAACAGTTTGAAAGTTATAAGACCTATATTTATTAGAACTAATCATTTGATTTATTCCGAGTTTTCATTCGTCACATTTTTAACTATTTTTCATGCCGGTTATTTACGAATTTGTTTAAATATTCAAATATTTTTTGTTTGTTCTAGATTAAATTAGTTTCATGCGTATGAACCTACGTCAACATTTATTATTGAAATGTCACTGTCGATTTACATAATTTTTTTTTTTGGTGCAATAAAAATATTTACGCGAAAGTGTAATAATGAAATTTAATTTAAAATAAGTGAAGTGTTTGCCTACTATAAAGATTTGCTTTGGAAAAACATTGACGCAATGTTTTGATAGTATTTGACCAACTGCGTGAAATATATCATTCCAGGGGTGGAAAACATTGAAATAAGTGGTAAAAGTGCGTTTTTGTATTATGGTTGGTTTAGTATTTTTAAAATATTCTAAGATTTTCAAAATTATTAGAACAAATATATTTTCTGAATTTGTGCATATTTTATTTTAACCGTTTGCATGCAATGTCTCATTCCTTGGATGTAAAACCATTATAGTGGCCAAAGAGCATTTTTGTATTTTGGTTTGTTGAGTATATTTAAATCTTTATAACATTTATATTATATAAGAATGAAAATATTTTTTTAATTTTATGCATATTCAATTTGAACCGATAGCATTCAACTTTTTATTATAGGGATGCTAAACCTTGATAGAATGGTAAAACAATTTTGTAAATATAAAACTTACGCGAAGAAAATTCCTAAGCATATGTGCTTTGTATTTTTGAGTTTCTTTCGTACATTTGTACTAGTTTCAAATTTTGAAAAGTTAATTTGTTTTGAATATTATGTTTTTGTTGACTTCCTGAACGACAAGTTTGTTCTCACGAAAATTCGGTTATGACCAAATTTGGAAAAAGTATATGTAGGTGAGACAATTGCTGACCTTTTGTCGATGTTTTCTCAAAAACTATTGAAATTATTAAAAAAAAAAAATTAAAGCCTTTCGATGAAACTCCATATACACTCTTGTTTTTTCGAGACTATCAAAACAATATAACTGATTTTACAAAAAAAAAAGAGATGTTAATGAAACTTTGTGATAGAGTTCATTGGTCTTAATGCATATACCAAAATATTATAGAAATATAACAAGTAGTTTAATTATAAAAATTAATTTAAAATTGGATGAATCTGAGGCGCTTTTAGAAAATACTTTGTGCATGTGTTAGAAGCGTACTTCTTTTTTAATAGTATTTTTATATTCAAACTATTTGTAGAAAATAACTAACCTATTTCGAAAATTTGTTCAAATTAAATAAGCTGCAATAGTTTATCATATTATATTGCTATACAACAACTCGGTATTCTCGTAAATCATTCATAAACTAATGTATTGATTTCCATTGATTAAGTCGATTATTTGCACATGTCGGGAAGTTCATGGATCTTGTTTTAAAGTAAAATTCTACTTACACCTAGTTGTATTTTGTATTTACACCCTGTTGTATTTTGATTATTAAAAAATACTAGAAACAGGGTTTTTAAATTCACTGTATGTTATGCCTTATTCCAGAGCTGAAGAAATCAGTGTTAAATGCAATGTTAAATTTTGGTAAAAAAAATACCGAAAAGTTGCTTTTATTTATTTAATCCAATTTTTTTACACTTTACTAACTACATGCAAGTTCTTAGTACTGTAATGGAAACTTTTGATAAGAAAACATCAGCGAGGAAATAATAATTTTATAGAAAAAATCCAATGTAGTGTTTGAGATCCTGTTGTATTTGAATTAGCTAAGATTTTTAAAAAAAATATAGAACTATTGTCATAAATTTGTCATTGTGTTCGGAGTATGATATAGAATAAATAGATTTTTAAGAATTACGATATTTAGGATTATGCAGATCAGATAGTTAGATAGTTTTATAGTTTGTTTCACTACTAATTTAAGTCAGTTTCTTTTGTAAAATTGGGTTTATAGGGATGACATAGAGCATCTACGTGTTCTCTCTACGGTAGGGTAAAGAGGTTTAGTTACATATTTATGTTAATGTTGAAGAAATTTGATTTTTAGGCTACCAGCACACAGTCCATACAATATAGTTCTATTTTATGCAATTTTTCAATATATTTAGACAATAGAGTTGGTATGACGTAAAGGGAATAAATTCTGAAAAAGTTTATTTTCTGTCAGCGTGCAGTCTAGACAATATAGTTTTGTGTTTTCCTCCTTAAGTTTTTCTTCTTGGTTGTTACTTGGCAAGTATTTACGTCGTATCTTGTATAGTGTTTACTGAGAACCGATGCGTTTATGACATCGCAAAACAAATAAATAAATAAATGAGGCGTATCGAGCGTACTGGAAATTATCATTTAGAAACAACATTACGACGATGACGACGAATATGGTTCGATTTGAGAATATTACGATTGTTTTGAGATTCAGCACGTAGCCGAACGAGGAATGAGAAATATAAACAACAAAATGTGGTACATATACATTTATCCACATCCAAACATATCCACGAACATAGGAAGATCGTAAGCAACCATCTACCAAAAGCCAAGTTTGCAGACTAGTTCATTCAATATTGGTAAAAATTAGTATTGGTTGAACTCATACATTGTAGATTTTTAAGAGCCAGTTCTGTCGTAAAATGGACCTGCTATGCTCTAGGTCAAGGCTATATTTTTTATATAAAATGGTACTAAAAACTGCCAAAATGCTATGTATTTGCTGTGCGATCATGCGTTTTACACATTATATGTAACTTTACTTATATGTTATTATGATACATTAGAAAAATACACTTTTGATAAGATTCTTTTTTGACGCCTAGGTTAGGTAGCTTTTTCACAGTTTTTAGTACCATTTTATATGAAAAGCGCAGCGTAACATGACCTTGCCATAACCTTGGTCTATTTCACGGCAGATTAGTATCTTTATTTAAAATTTCTTTATTCTGCTACGTCTAATATAAATCTAAACGAAAAATAAAATATGAAGGAATTAGTCTAGTGATTCACTTAAAAAAACTACTTAACTATCTCTATTGGGGGCTTACTGGTGGATTAGTAATTAGAGCTATAGCATTTCAATCAGAAGTAGATATAAATATGTTTCCAAGTGAAAATAAAACTTTCTCGGTATTGCATGCATCGAATAAAAAAATTATCATTATTACAGAAATTATAATTTATCACATATAGATCAGACAACTGTTTGGGTTGCCATTTATAAAACCGACGTAGTTGGTTCAATAAAATCATCACAACAGGTTTTAGAACCCTTATATCAGTGGTTTCCAACCTTTTTTGCGCCGCGCCCCCTTGCTCTAATAAAAAAATGCAAACGCCTCTTGATTTTTTCAATTTAATTTAATTTTGTAAATACTCAACTGATATTATCAGATTAATATGCAATATTATGTAAAAATACTAATTATTTTTTGTTTATTTTTTAATAGCGTTCCAAAAATGTTGGGTTATTTTCGATAATGGTATTCTGGAAACAGATGTACGTGCCCCCCTTAAAATAGTCTGGCGCCGCGCCCCACAGGTTGGAAACCGCAGCCAATGATATTTTCAGTATTGCTGCCAAATGTAAAATATGTCATCAATACTATGAAAAAGCGCAACCACTGCCTTGCCTTTTAATATAAAAATAAAGATGATCAATATAAAATATATCAAATAGATAGGACACACTGGGTTTTCCTCTAGTATAAAATACATCAATGAGGATTTTATCTACTTATATTAACCCTCCGTCGGTCGAATATTTTTTCACCTTCGAACGGTCGGAAAGGTCTGGCTGGACCACCATTCATTTTACATGCATTTATATGGGATAAATGAGTTTTTCGTGTCTTATATATTAACGATTATTAGTAGTAAATATTTATAGTTTTGATTTTTTCTTTTTCTTACCGTCTTTTGCATAAATATTACATATTATATTATATAAAAAAAATCAAGAAATATAAACAAATCGTTGCTTTTTTTTGTTAATTTTTCTGTTTTATATCAATGAAAAGCAATATTTATTCTTTTTCGGCGCCTTCGAAATGAATGTGAAATTCAAATGAAAACGAAATGAGGTGCGTCGCCTTTGAAATTAGCTGTAAAAGTCAAAAAAAAATTTCGAACGCAGTACGGGTAGAAAAATTGTTGATAATGTGTGCATTACTCATCCGATTTTCAGTGTTTGCGATTACCAATAAGTTTGGTAGGTTTTCAAGGAACTCTCGTCATGAAAATACTAACATTCATGTTACATAACACATAGCAAAGAATATATACAACGCAGTTTGAATAGAAAATACCATGAAAGAAGACAAAATACTGGTTTACATATATCAAAAAGCGTATATTTCATACAAAATGTATGGGTGGTCTAGACAGACCTTTCCGACCGTTCGAAGTATAAAAAAGTTATATCCTTATAATTATCCTTCTGTACATTTTTCGTCCTGATTTTTCATTGATCGACAGCTAATGAAATTTTAGGAAAAGTCAAGAAATTTCAAGTCGATAGGATTACTAAAAGTATTTTTTTTTTTTAATTGAAGTCGAAAAAAATCTGGCCAGACCACGCCGACCGACGGAGGGTTAAATACATAAAATAGATAAGACAACCTTTCCGTTGTAAAATAGATCATATTGATCTCACAGTAGCTCCTAAATCTAATAAAGAAAGTAGACTTATTAGCCTTTTTTAAATTCTTCTATTAGATTTGAACGTTGTTGCAATTAAAATCCAATATTGCGAAACTTAAGCTTTACTCATAAAAATGTGCATTCAAGTTGTGAAATAAAAAAAACAATCACTAATTTTGTTTTTGAATCGTGGTAATACCATTACAATAATCAGTAACAACTCCCAAATTCACATCACGATTATTGAATTTATTACTATATTTTATTCTAACAAAAATAATTATTGCTCTAACAACATCCTACTTTTGTCTTCCATGTTGTTTCATAAAAACAACCGCGAGTTTTTAGCAATGAAGAAATATGATCTAATGCCTAAAATGTTTACACCGCTCGTCCATTAAAATAACAATTGAATAAAACATCTCTATCGGAGCAAGAAATCTTTTCAACAAGAAACGAGCAACAGCTGAGTTATTATTATTCTGTGAGACTTCACTCAAACAAATAATTCTAAATAATAATATTTGTATTAAAATCTAAATCTGGCACCTACGATATATTATGAAATAAACAGATCGAGGCGGATGTGTGCTATTGAACTTCTGAAAATATTTTAAACTTGTCGGTAAAATGTTTGGTAAATCAAAATTTTGCGCATTTGTAAAATTTGCAAAATGTGTCATATTATTTTAGTGATTTATATGAGCAAGGATGTCATCGGTTATGAATGATCAACAAAACTAACAAAGAATTGCTATTTTGTTTGACTAAATCGCACTAAAAAAGAACACTTTTGGTTTTAGGAATTACAATCAACAATAGGAACTTTTGTTTAGTTTAGAAGTGGATTATATGTGGATATAAAAACAGGTTAATATTTAAAATTTTGTGACTTAAAATTTCGCAAATTATTTAAGCATCAGGTGTAAAGTCAACTTTGTAAAAAATTTCAAACTATTTGAAAAATCCAGAAACGAGTGAATTTGATGTTATTTAATTTATTTTATAGAGTTTTTAACATCAAAATTCATTCTTATAACATTTTTAATATTAGCGTTTAATATGTCATTATAACGCTTATAATTATATCGGTGGACTCGAATATCAGATTTTTAGCCGAGTCGATAAATCCGAAATTACTTCACCTTTTATTAAAACTAAACTATTAAAGTAGATAGAACAGTTTTATCTCAGACTGAAATTATATCAAAAACTTCAGATAGCTCATATGTTTATTAATGTTTATCTGGCTATTAATTTTTTAAAATTCAATAAGATTTCCTGAACCACTTGGCAGATTTCTCTTAATTCGGTTCTTAGTTCTGCGCACCTAAAATGTTTATCAACGTACATAAAGATTGTCATGCAAATCACTATTACATTGTTAATCAATTTTATACTCGTCAAATCTTTATACAATTTCTATACTTTGTTAGTTCAAATCTATATGTTTATATTTTTAAAAGCTGTGGCTTTTCAAGGCGGCCGGCATGTTCGGACGTATTTTCGTTTTATTATATTGGCCATGAAGGTGACAATCTTCATGGCATTGAGCTTTTATACAGAATGGTTGCTACTCTGGTAGAGGGAGAGTGAGTAGTGGAGTGTTTTCATGGAACTAATTGTTTACTTCTAAAAGTAAGGTCCACGAAACAACATGTATAATAAATAATAAATAAATATATATCTTCTTTTATTATAACTTAGTGACAAATCAGTGATTGTAATAAAAACTGCAACAAATACATAATACATAATATAGACTAATACGCTCATGAATGAAAAAGTTCTATGTCTGTGAAGGTAGAAATCTGTGCAATTGTCAGTTGTGCATTTGGAAGCAGATATCCAAAATTTGGACATCTCAACACTGGGTGATCGAATGTTACTTCAGGATCTATATAAATTTTGTCCAGTGCTATTTGTCAAAAGTATTTAATTGTGTCTCAATATTTGATTGTTTTATTATTCAACAGTCGGTGTTTATAGATGGCAATCCAAACAGTTTTCCCATCTTTGTGTGATGTAGTTTATTATTACAATTCCTGTAATACCGAGCAATACCGAGTTCTTGGAAACTATATCTATATTTCCAATTAAAAACTGATGTCACTGCTGCTTGACACCAGGGCTGCCCCAGGCGGCTATCGAACCTGGGACTTCCGATTTAATTCTCATAGCTCTATTCACTAACTAACGGGCATGTTCGAAAATCTGATATGATGTTTATTCAAAGCAAAAGCATGATATTGCTTTGGGATGTTTCTAAGAATTTCTAAAGTACTGTAGTTGTAAAATTGTCTTTGTTGCCTGATTCCAATCCAACTGTGATTTTCATTATGAATCATAATAATAATCTCACGTAAGTTCTGGACTTTTTAATCTGATCCTAAGACAAGCATAAGCTTTTTCTAACGATTTCTTTAGAATGTTTCTTCATGTTATTAAATTGCTGCAGTTTTAAAATCCACTTGGGGGCTTCATTCTAATCCAACTGTGATATTTATTTTTAATCGTAATAGTAAACTCACTTAAGTCCGACATTCTATTTATTTCTTAGCTTGAAATTAGCATTTTTTTGTTTATTGGTTCAGGAGTCTTATAGAGTTATCATTATTTTCATAGTAGTGAATTAGACTTACCTATTGCGTGAAATACAATTGCGATATTTGTTAATTTCGAATGATACTACTTTTACTTAAGTTCAGGACATATATTTTCAACCTGAGTCAGATGGTGGCATTTTTCTAACTATTGTCTTGAAGACGCTTCTAGTGGTTGCAAAGTCGTTCATTATTATTGTTGACAATAAAATGGACTTAGTTTCTAACTAATCTAATTTTACTAAGTGAGTAAACGTAAAGTAGTATTGCAGACTTACCTATCGCAGTAAAAATATATTGCGATATTTGATAATTTTGAACTTTTACTTAAGTTTAGGGTTGACGTAATAGTAAACGTAACAAAAACAATTTTTTGCATTTTTTTAATTCGATATGGTTTCTTTCGAAGACGATATACCGATTATAGGGAACTTCGAACTTTTTGAAACCATTTTTGTAGTACGATTTGTACTTTGCCACAAAATTTGGCTTTCATCTCATCATTTGCTAAAAATTTCTTTAGAGCGAGCATTCTTTTGAGATCTGAGAACTGGATATGGTCGCTGGGGAACAGATCTAGAGAATGAAGTGATTGAGTAAGCAATTCGGACCACAATTCATGGTTTTTTTGGCCATTGATTTTACGGATTTGTGACTTAGTGCGTTGACCTGATGGAACAGCACGGTTTTCTCATTCAAATGAAACTGAAGCCAGGTCATATCTATGGTGACATATTGATGCAAAAAACGCAGTTTTATT
>NW_020538040.1:131274106-131315979 GCF_003426905.1 Ctenocephalides felis
ATTTCTTTAGAATGTTTCTTCATGTTATTAAATTGCTGCAGTTTTAAAATCCACTTGGGGGCTTCATTCTAATCCAACTGTGATATTTATTTTTAATCGTAATAGTAAACTCACTTAAGTCCGACATTCTATTTATTTCTTAGCTTGAAATTAGCATTTTTTTGTTTATTGGTTCAGGAGTCTTATAGAGTTATCATTATTTTCATAGTAGTGAATTAGACTTACCTATTGCGTGAAATACAATTGCGATATTTGTTAATTTCGAATGATACTACTTTTACTTAAGTTCAGGACATATATTTTCAACCTGAGTCAGATGGTGGCATTTTTCTAACTATTGTCTTGAAGACGCTTCTAGTGGTTGCAAAGTCGTTCATTATTATTGTTGACAATAAAATGGACTTAGTTTCTAACTAATCTAATTTTACTAAGTGAGTAAACGTAAAGTAGTATTGCAGACTTACCTATCGCAGTAAAATATAATTGCGATATTTGATAATTTTGAACTTTTACTTAAGTTTAGGGTTGACGTAATAGTAAACGTAACAAAAACAATTTTTTGCATTTTTTTAATTCGATATGGTTTCTTTCGAAGACGATATACCGATTATAGGGAACTTCGAACTTTTTGAAACCATTTTTGTAGTACGATTTGTACTTTGCCACAAAATTTGGCTTTCATCTCATCATTTGCTAAAAATTTCTTTAGAGCGAGCATTCTTTTGAGATCTGAGAACTGGATATGGTCGCTGGGGAACAGATCTAGAGAATGAAGTGATTGAGTAAGCAATTCGGAACACAATTCATGTTTTTTTGGCCATTGATTTTACGGATTTGTGACTTAGTGCGTTGACCTGATGGAACAGCACGGTTTTCTCATTCAAATGAACTGAAGCCAGGTCATATCTATGGTGACATATTGATGCAAAAACGCAGTTTTATTTCGGTTAAACAGCTCCAAATACTCTTACGAATCATCAACTCGTTATGCTTTTGGTCAAATGTGAGTTCGCGCGGCACCCATTTAGCACAGAGATTTTTCCTATTCAAATATTCTTGAACGATATGTCCAACACATTCTATCGATATCTTTAGGGTGTCAGCTATTTCAGATAATTCGGTCTCTCAAAACGTTTCGGTGGACTTTTTTTATATTTCCGGTGTAACCACCTCAATTGGCCTTCCAGAGCGTTCAGCAAAACAACTTCTCCATCGTTTGTCTTGATTTGGCAAAGTTCAGATAATACTTATCAAGCGATACTTTGGCAGCAATTATATTTTTACCCATCGAAAAACAATGATACATCAACCCACAAAATTGCTTTGAATTCATGGTTTCAAAAACACAAAAGTGGCGTCACTTGAACCTCTGTAACTTGTAAACTCACCGTCCGATTTTCATGAAATTTGACATATATCTTCTTAAAGTTGTTGCTTCCTACAAATCATATGGATGATTACATAGGTACATCATCTATGTGTTATCTTATAGACTTATTGGGTGACGTAATTTTTAATCCTGAGACAGACGTCAGCAGTCTTTCAATTATTGGTTCAATATTTTATAGAGTTTCAAAAATTTTTATAGCAGTATAATAGACTTACCTATCGCAGTAAAATGTAGTTGCGATATTTGTTAATTTCGAACTTTTACTTAAATTCAGCACATATAATGTTATTCTTAGTCAGATGATAGCATTTTTCTAAACACTGCCTTCCAGACGCTTCTAGTAGTTCTAAAGTCGTTCATTATTATCGATGACAATAAAATGGACTTACTTCTCGGACATACTTCCCAAGGATTAGCTAGAAAAATGCTGACGTCCGTCTCAGGATTAAACGGTATGTCAGAAAACTCGAAGGATTCCTTCGAGGTGCTTCTGATGGTTTTAAATTGTTGAAGTTTTAAAATGGACTTAGGTGCTTATTTCCAATACAATGGTAATATTTACATCAAATCTTAAAATAATCTTACTTAGCTTCGATGTAGATAGAGTCAAACGTGAGCATTCTTTCAATTATTGGTTCAGAATTTTTATAGAGGTTCCAAAATTTTAGAAGTAAAATAGTCTAACTTCTCGTAGTAAAATACAACGGCGATGTTTGTTTATTTTGTGAATAACAGTATTTTCACTTATGTGCAGGATATATAATTTCATCCTAAGTCAGATGGTAGCATATTTCTAACTATGCCTTTTAAGCGCTTCTAATAGTTCCAAAGTTGTTCATTACGTCAACATTTTTTTTTGCAGTTTTAAAATGAACTTAGGTGCTTAATTTTAGTAGTAACAAAGACTAACCTCTCGTAGTAAAGTACCACGGCGATGTTTGTTTATTTGAATGACAGTATTTTCATCTATGTCCAGGATATATAATTTCATCCTAAGTCAGATGGTAGCATTTTTCTAACTATTGCCTTCAAGACGATTCTAGTGGCTTCAAGGTCATTTATTATTATTGGTAACAATAAAATGCACTTAGGTGCCTTGTTATGACGTGCGTTTCGTATCAGAATAGTTATTTGTTTAAAATTTGATTTGTCTATATATTCGATTTGTCTATATATAGAGAACATGAAATTTTTGTTTTGAAGTTTGGTAGTGTTGTTGTGTAAATTAATGATTATCGCTTCGTAAAGTTCACATGGATTTTAAATTATAACAAAATGCTCCAAACATGTTGATGTTGATATTATAGATAAGATTGCATTACATCCGGTCGATGTTTCGTAATGAAATTACCTGCACTGATTTTTTGCAGAACTTCTGCAGCAGTCACATTCGAAATTTTCATACGAAAATATTTGTGGGAGCGCTACCATTGAGAATTCAATTAATTGAAGAGAGTTGAATAGACTGATAGAAATAGTGATTTAGTAGATTTTGTGCTATGTGTTAATAGATAATATTTATTTTGTTATTGTTAATAGTTATTGTGTAAATACATTTTGAGATAATTTTATGATGGCGTTTTCGGTGCTGAATGTGATCCTGACAACGCGTAAGGTACCGTATTGTCCACCTTTTCTTTTTATTCATGTGAATTAAAATCTGTCTTTCATGAAAATATTTAGTAATTGTTTTGTTAATTTAACTTTTTTGAGCTTGCTATTGTGGCTTCGTGGTAAGAGCATGATTTCCTTGAACAGGTTTCCAGTTCGACAACCACTGCGGCCTGCATTTAATAGGGCAGTGGTGATATCAGTTTCCACTTATAATTACATTTCATTTCTATATTTCAAATAAAAAACATATTTTTGGATATTTGCAGGTTAACATTACAACATGTCATAGTTCTGATTGCAGTTCAAATATATAAAATTCTTTGTGATTGCTCAAGTCTTTGTAATTGCGATTATATTTTTGCAAACTTCCATTATATTTTTTTGACGTTTTAACTTTTCGTCGCAATATTCGGAAGGATATTTTACTTGGAAATATATTTTTGATTGAAAATGAATATCACCTCTCCTTGTTTTATCATGTTTTGCGCAACGCTGAATTTGAATCCGAAACCTTGTGGTTGCAAGACCGAACTGATTATTCATATTATGTTTTTCAGTTTTCATTTATAGATCAAATTTTTGCTCAATTCGTGATGGTTGAATGTTCAACATCACAGATGAAAAGGTTGGCTTTTGTTTTATTTTTTCAAACAACGAGTCTTAGAACTTTATAGAATATGTAAATTAGTGTAAGTTTATTTTCTCTTGTCAGGAAGAAATGAAAGTTTAGCATATTTGTTAATTTAAAATTCTAGGTAAATATATGAAGTATGAAATATCTCTATTATTTTATCGATATTTTTGATATATTTGATTATTAAATTTGTTTTTGTCTCAATTTGAATGGGGGCCGATCTTTACTAATAAGTTTTTAGTAAAGATCGGCCCACGAAAAACTTATCAACGCTATTACCAGCTAATACATTTCGAACAGTCTTATGCAATCGGTTCAAAGTTTGCAGGAAGAAAAAAGTTTTATGCTAATTACAAAGAAGCGGCTTGGCCGATCGTCGAGCACAGTTGATCAACCCGATAGTTTTTATCGAGTTACATCGAATGTCTTTTAAATGTTTAAAACTGGTCAAGCTGTTTTTAAGAAAACGTTGACGACAGGTTAAAAATCGGCTCACACACGCACACACACATATATATATTTTTTTATAAATTTGGTCTCATGACGAAACGTCGAAAAAACATAAAATTAACCAAATAGATTTTCTTCCAAATAAATATCTAGAAGTTAATAATTTTGTGTTGTTTGTTTAAAGTTATTTGCTGACCATAATATGTTCAGCAAATTAAGTCATTATAGTCAGACTCCATTGTCATTAGATCCAGACTTTTTTAAATAAATTTAATTTTGAAACAGCAATTTGAATTAAGCTGTTCTAAGAATTGCTCTTAACAACGTCGCTTTTTCAGAAGACAGTCTAAAGTTTGGCTTATCAATATATATTTATTATTTTTTGAATTTCCATAATACTAATGATATTTTCAATATGACTCTTGATATCAGGCTGTTTGAGGTGGGTACCGAACCTGCAACATTTTGGTTGCATGGCCAAAGCTCTTGCCACTGAGTCACAAAGAAGACCTTAAATATGTTCTTTTCAATTTCCATCATTTCTAATCCGGTTTGTTCTAACAGGATGTACGATTTTAGTAATGGTTTTTGTGTCGTAGAAATACGACACATTTTGTTTGCACATATGCAAAGAAGAATTAAATATCAGATACCTGTTTATAAACATTGCCTTGGAAGATGATTTAGGCAACACAGTGATGTTCAACTTGAGGTCGATTTTTTAAATTTTAATTTACTAGTCGATTTATGGAAATCCGTAATAGTTTTTTTAAGAAAATTTTGTATTCATATATATTTATATATTTTTTATGCAATAAATTTTAAATAATTCGTGTAATTTGATTAGAATATTTTAAAAATACAAAATCTGATGATATTTTTAAATGGTGGAAATGTCAAATAACAATGTTGCAACTTAAGTGCAACTTTCTGTTGTCACTTTTATAACTCATGCAGAAGGTCAAACTAAGGTTAATATCTTGACGCTTGTGCTATTTGGAGGTTATGTTTTATGTGTGAAACGCTCGATCAAACAGCAAAGACATAGCTTTTTGACAGTTCTCGATATTTATACAATTATTCAACAAAAGATATCGGTAACATAACATAATGATTTTATCTCGAGAATTGGTCCCTCAATGTGAGCGCGCTAAAAGTACATATAAAACACATTTCTGCATGTTTTCGTCATATTTTGTGTAACTTTTAAACTGTTCGTCATATATAAATAAATGATTTGACAAATTTGTATAGAATGAAATAATTCTTAATGTTTTCAAACACCATAAATCTCTATATCAAATCGATATATTTTAAAATCCGAACTGAAAACAGGCTTTGATCTGAGCATGCTAAAAGTATCGTTTAGCAACATATTCACATGTGTATTCACTATATATTTTGTAACTTTTAATCAGTTCATGTAATGTAAATGAAGTATTTGGCGTTTTGTTTTTTAATGATATTGATTCATTTAATGATATTATAACCAGTTTCAATAGTTTTTACTAATCTTTGTTTTTTGACTACCAGTAAGATAGTATCTTATCTAATTGACGGACAAAATGACATAGATTAAGAACATACTGAGATTCTAATTTTTAAGAAAGCAGTAAATAAATAAACCGTTTCGTTGTTTTTGGGACATTGGCATATGAACCATGAACCCAAAGGGCACAAGTTATACATCAACCAACCATATCATGACCAACATTTGCCAGACCTGAAAATAAGGGTTTTGAAACAGATGCAAATGTCTTCTTTTTACCGGTGGATTTCTTGGTCTGTTTTTAACAATTATTTTTTGCATACTCGGAGTAAAATTAAAAGCCAATCACCTTTGACAAATTTTAATTTTTCTGTTTTTGATCTTGTAATGTCTGCAAAATAGTATTATGTCATTTTATCCATTGTATAGATATGTTGTTTTGTCTAAAATTGAACAAAAATTCTCCAAATACCTGATTATTGCAATAAAATTGATTGAAATCACTAGTACTGGAATAAGTTAATTGACTTTAATTACAAATATCAATAAACAGGTTCCAAGGAAACATGACAAAGCTTCCCTCAAAATAAACTCTTCAAGACGCGAAACAGGTTTGAAATAATTACTGCGACAATACTGAGACAATGACGCTCAACATCTGACAGGATTGTTATTTTGGCTATCTTCATATTATACAGTCGCGGAGACGTTACTAAAACTAGTCAATTTTTAAATAAGGCTACTCTGTCATTTTGTCCTTATTTTCTCTACGTCTAAAATTAAATATGTATTTTCTAAACTATAATATCCTACAACAAATCGACATATGTACTTTAAATTTTAGTTGGACTGCACTGTTCGAAGCGGCATCCTTTGTGGAACCGTGTCGATTTATTTTCGAATTTCTCTCTATTGTGTATATTTATTTATTTAACTTCGGCTAGATCAATATATCTTCAAGATCAGAGGAACCCGTGTCATAAATTTCGTGTATTTGAGAAGATATTTTCAGATTTCAATTAGTAAAGTCGGAGATCTTTAAAAATTATTACAATGAGATTACGTTTTATATATAATATGTATTTGTGTAAATAATATTATAAAAATTCCACAAAATTACAAAAAATAGAAATAAGACACAACAACTATTAAAAAACAACTTATAACAACAAATTATAAAACTATTGTAATAATTAGAACACGAGACCTTTAATAATAAATATCGAAAACAGTGATAGTCATAGTAGTGATCTAAATGGATACTTGAAAGTATATAGGATAAATAAATAAGTTTGCAATTCTAAGTTCGAAAGCAGCCTTCGAGCATTGCCGTGCAAAAAAAGGAATTATATATGTAATATGAAAAATTATATGGTTCAGGAAAATATGAATCATAAACGTGAATATTATTAATTTTTATTAAATATGTAGAAAGATCTATAATAGGATATGAATAGACTCTATTCAATAAAAAGTAGTTTGCTAAATGCTCGACAACATATTAAATTGATCATGTATGATAGAGCAGGTCCGCGGGTAAGTAGGGACACCACCGATATTACAAAAATAAGTAAAGTTGAGAATTTTTTAACAACAATATTCAAAAGTAGAGGGAAGAAGATGTATAACCAGCCATCACCTTGATAAAACTATTTTCTTTTGTTGTTAGTTTTTTTGGCTGTTGCTTAGTTTACGAGACATTATATAATTTTTAAGTATACGTTATTTAACTATTTTATAGGAAGCATTGTTGATTTTCAGTCAGATTTAATTGTGTTGTTCCTATAACTTCCATAAAAGCCTATACGTGGGTGTTGAAAGAAAGACCAACTGATCCTTTTCTTGTCAAAAGTATAAACAATAAAAAATTGTAAATAAAAATAAAATTAAGTTAGAAAAGCAATTTTACAAGAGATAAATAAAATAAGAAGTTATTCCAACTCCGCTGATGAACATTTCCGGAGAAATACCAGATCAAGGTTATATACAGTGTTATCTCTGTATAATGTGTAGAAGGGACTAGGTACGGTGGTACCAGATACGGTAGTGACAATTGTCATAAAAGCTAAACTCTACTGATTTTGAAATAGGGTTCAAAGGGAAAAAGATAAAGTATGATTGTTCGAACAAGTTCCCATTATTGCTTTCAGTCGGCGCTCTACGTTAACATAATCTGTAGACTGCATTGCTTTAAAATAGTAAAAAGTGAGTATTTCTGTTCGAATTCTTCTAATCGGAAAGGAAAATTCAATATAAGAAAAAAAAGATTTCACAATGATTTCATGTTAATTTTGTTTTGTTATACATATATTGTTATAATTTATGCATAAGCTTTGTTCAAATATTTATCTTGTTTTGTGCTACTTATTATTACATATTATTGTTATTAACGACTATAAAAGTCGTTATAAAATATTTTTGTTTATACCTATTTTTTTCAATCTATTCATATGCCTGTTTTATTGCTTCTAGCTGTCCCTTTTCAATCTGCCTATGAGGTAAAATGAGACAGATGGCAAATTTTAAGGAAAATGTAATTTTGAGAATTTTGCTGAGCATAGTTAGATTGTTTGTCTAAAACATGTTGTGTATTGTGAGATGGCTCATTTGGTTTAGGTCGTAGAATTACTGAAAATCAAGCTGGACTTCTGTATCCTGGACTACCCCATATTATGTCTCGAAGTTATGTTACCTTAGTGTTTATTGGTCTCTATATAAAGTACAAATACTATGATAGTAATATTATAGTAATAGTAACTAATTATATATATATATATATGTATATATATATATATATATATTTATATATATATATATATTTATATATATATATATATATATATATATATATAAGCATTAATTCATCTACTACCATCAAGTACCCAAATAACGGTTTAAAATATATAATTTTTTCTTACACAATTTCATTGGAGTTGAATCTCGTTTACCAAGAACTTTGTGCAAAGTTACACAGACATATTAATATGCTTCTACCTAAAATAAATCCAATTTAAGTTCACGATGCAGATATCGCCTTTAGACTCCACATACGGCAATATTATTATCAGTAATAAAGTACTCCGAAAGCATTTCTCTGAATTCTCAACTTCATTGCTTCAATTAGAGTTATCTCTTCACCTTAATTGCACAAACTCTAAACAAGAGCAACTGAATTATCGCAAACCATGCTTACAGTGCCTCGGGTGCTTACTGGAAAACTGGAATAATGATAATAATTATTGCAAATATTTTGTATTAATTTGTCAGGATGGAGGAATCTGACATACGAACAGATAAGGCATAATAGTACCAGCTCAATATAATGATTCTTTTCTTTATGTCTTGGATTTAATTTTTTCTTCAAACGTTAGTTTATTTGTGCTATCATAATTCCAATCTACAGGTTTGACAACTGTTTGTTATCATCAATAAATATTCTTTGACAACTTGTTTCCTAAAAGTTTTTGAATGTCTTAATAACAGAACTTCACTTAGTTTGAATGATCCAAGTTTTCGGAACCGGCATTTTTTTTTAATCTGATTAGACTTTATTCACGAATTAATTAATGAATTAATTTGTCAGGAAGGAAACAATTTGACATATGAAGAGGATATATTTGATAGAATTTCTCTTTTCTTAATGTTTCTCCCAAAGATAGTTTTTTTATGAGATGGCTAAATTCCAGTTCGATGTTGTTGTTAATTACTTTCAGTAAATATTTTTTGATATTTTGTAACCTGAACTGCTTTCAATGTCTTCAAAGTGCACATTATGGCGTTTGGCCGATTTAAATTGGTGGCATCATTAAGGTATTTATTAGAGATGACGAAACTCATCAAATGAATATTTAATAGTAAATTATTGATCAGCAAAAAAGCATTTGGAGTCGAGCATCTGATTGGCGATTTTTTAATTTATGGGATTCTTATGTACTGGATTCATTGCAAAAATTTGACAGAACTGGGTGAGGTTTACGTTGGAAGATGTAATGCATAAAAGCCTACCTACTTGATGGAATTTTGGAAAAAAATATTTCTCTAAACGTTAGTTTTTTTTAGTGTGTGATTTCTAAATTTCAATTTGATGTTTCAATTCTTAGTAAATACTTATGGGCAACTTGTTTCCTGAAAACTTTTGAAAATTTACTTTTTCTATTTCTTTTCTCGCGTTTTTATCAGCTTCAACTATTCTTCTTGAACGCAGTGCATCTCACAATTAAACATTGAATTACCCGAAATGAAATTTAACAAATCAATTTTGGCACTGTTGTATTATCAACACTTCTTTTCCATGCACATCGGTCAATTTCATTTTGGCTTAAGCATATGTCGAAAATGCTGCTTAATTCTTTCTGTATTTAAAGTGGTACCATCTAAAAACTACTGCGTATAAATTATTAAAATTTTTCACACACAAACCTTAATATATAAGCTTTCAAAACATATGATATTATATACCTTAAGCGTGATGTTAGGCTCAAAATAATATAATTATAAATCCTTTGTGGTTAAAAAACGAAGTGACTTTCCGAACAACCTTATAGTTACTTTTACTTTTTAGTGTAAATCGATTTTTATAGATATGTCACTATAATATTGCAATTGCAATAATTTTGAAAAAAAATTGTAAGGCATATCACTATGATTAATTAGATATTAAGGTAACTGTAAATTATAAATATTCCATCACCATAAGATATGTGAATAAAACCACTTTTTACTTTACGATATATATTGATCTTGAATCCACAACCTTCTTCTCTCGTTACTTTTGCTAGTCTCTCAGTTATTATAAGTTGCAGGTATTTATATTTATACATTTATACCCCGAAGGGTCCCGGGTTCAATAGAAAAAGCCCTGGTCAAAAAAGTGATACATTTCTCGACTCCTAATATTATTTTTGCTAATCTTCAATAATTTATTTTCTAACTTTCATCTTGTAGTTTTCGTCATCTTTAATAAATGAAGTTCAACTCAACATCGTTTATAGCGATTTGTATGAATCTCCAAAAATATTGCACCACAAAAACTAAAATATAAGAATATACATAGTAGTTTTATCCACTTCATTCCATGGAGCAGGTGTATCCCAGCATCCAATACATGAATTTCCATATCGCAGCAGTTATTGCGTCTGCTGTTGTGCAGGCAATGATAATCGATAACTCTCCTCGACTAATACAAAGAATAGAGAGAGTTTTTACTTTTATGCGGGCGTCAGATTTGATACGGCACCCTGCGTCTCCTTGCTTCAATCCACTACCGGTTGGAGCAGCAAAACGCTGCCGCTACTGCTGTGGAATTCTAAAATAGTATTTGGCAATGAAAACTTAGACGTTTAGTTTATTTCTATTCATGCTTATTATGAAGTATATTGAATACATCACTGTAAACAATTATCATATTTAGTGCTTTTTATCGTATTTAGTGTTGATTTGGTAATTTTATTACTTGCAAGTTAATTTGCAATGAAAATACGGGTTAATAAATTGTATATAATGAATAAACACAATGTGAAATTATTATATATTTCTTAAAAATAAAATTTATCGACTTAATTATTATATAGTAGGGCAGGGCCTATTTGACTTTGAGCAATTCTATCACTATAAATAACACATATCAAACAAACAACTATCTGGCTTTGTTCAGTAAAACTTCCAGCTAATATAACATTGTAGAAATGAGTTTCTCGCTGTTTTTTAAAAAAGTGTCACTTGGACTTTTTTTCTCCATAGGCAGGGTAAAATGGGACGCCAAAAGGCCTACAGGTCTAATATTTTATTCTAAGATTCAAAGAGATTTTACGAAATAATAGCTACATTATTCAACTTGATGTGGTAAATATTATCAGCAGAGTTGGAATAAAGATTTATCTCTACCTTCAAGCCTTATAAAACTCAATCTTATATCTCATCTTATATAACAATTAAATAATGTACACTTAAAAACTAAATTAAAGGTATCACAAATTAAGTAAAATGGCTTCAAACCAAAAAAACTACCAACGAAAGCAAATAATTTTGTTATAAATATTCATACATGGCCATTTATTTCCTGATAGCGACGTCTTAACAATTAAATAATGGTTGGTTATACAGTTTTTTTCTTTCTACTTTAGAATAGTATCTTAAAAAATTCAATACTTTACTGATCTTCAAGATAATTGGTGGTGGACATCTTTACTCGCGAATCTTTAAGTCCCACCTTACACTATCAAAAAATAAAAATTTGGCTATAATGCAAATTTTTTGACGAAAGTATTATTCTTTTTGTTTTTAAACATGATTGTTTAGTTCACGACACCCGAATATACTGCATCGCATTGATTGAATAATTTAACTATTATTATATAAAACCTTCTTAAAATTAAAAATAAAATTGTTGATCTTTTTGCTCTCAGGTGTCCCCTTTTATCCATAATATGGGGTGAAAAGACCAAGCAACAAATTTTTGAAAAATGAAAATGATCACTTCTATAAGAATGAATTAGCTGGGAGTTTTATTAAACATAGTCAGATTGTTGTTTGTTTGCTATGTGTAATTTGTTGTGATATAATTGGTTTGGTTTTCACAATATAATTGCTCAAGTCAAATGGGACTTTTGTGCCTCGCTCTACCCTATGTAAAAATTTAAAATCTTTAAAATATGGGACGGCTTGAGGTATTATATTAGTCCAAAAAATCATACGAATGAAATTTGTAATTTAGAATCGAATTATAATACTTTCCATCTGCGGTTTTTGCTCTTTTACTAATTGTAAGAACGTTATTTAAAATTGTTCAAAGACACAGATTATTAATTTTAAAGTATCTTTTGTAATTTTATTATTCTAGAAATATTTTTTTGTCCAAATTGTTTATTTAATGATCGCTTTTAAGCGTGGCACATGAAATTTTAAGCACATCCTTTGGCATTTGTTAAAAGAAACTTAGTTAGAAATATAAATTGCGCGCTGAAAACTGTGTCTGATGCATTGTAATATTTTTATGTGAAAACCCTATCCTAGTAAGAGAATATCTAGGCGATCCTTGTATATATAAATATTATGTACCTTGCACTGTGTATATAAGGGAATTGTACATAGAAGGCCAATCGTTTATATCCTCTCGTGTATGTAAATATTTTCTGGTTCGTGTAGTGCTACGTGCTACGTGCTACGTGCTACGAGTCCGGTTCCACGTCGCAGTAGTTTCATCTAATAGTTTCGGCGGTAGTGGCGGACGATCCGTGGGCGTGAGGCGTGGTCCTCCGAGATGTGCGCACCTGGTTGGCGGTCGCGCACGCAACGCGACGCCCGACGTTCCGCCCCGTCCGAGTCGCGACGACGTACAAACTACTTGTCCTTCCCAGACGGCGAGTGCGACCTCGCCGCCCGCCCTTTGCCGCCTGGCGGTGTCCGCCGGACGACTCTTCTTACTCGCTGGCGGTCGTTATTAAATCCACGAAAACTCTTTCGCAACGCACAAAACCGAACCAGAATATGCAGCGCAACCCCCGCCCCGGGGCCAGGGCAGCGCAATAATCAAATATTTATATTTAGTTGGATGTAACTAATGGCGACGTTACGTATTGTGTGCAACTTTACATACTAAAATATTTTTCAAGAGATTTTTGAATTAATGAACGATTCGGCTGCTGCAGTTCTACGCTGTTTTGCTAATATTATGTACCGATATATAATTATTTGAAAGTCGAAACACAATAATGAATAAAATATAAAAATATATAATAAAACATAATTTTTTGAACAAAGTTAACGAGAGTTTTGTGAAACCTTTTTTTACTTGTATTGAATTTTCCTTTTCTTTCTTCTTCGTATTTTGTCTTATTTAAGTAAGATTTCTTTCATCTGTTTGTACTTTATCCGAAAAGGACAAGAAATAAATGTCACAACGGTACCCAGAAAATTTGTCACAACCGTACCCAACGCACACTTTTGAAAACACATCATCATCATGACTGAGCTAAATTATCTTAGCAAATACTAATTGCTGGTAAATAACTACTAATGTTCAACACACAACAAATAAGATACAAAGTGATCTGTCTGTATACAATTAACAATTATGATTAAACAAATTCGTAATTCGTACTTAATTTTCACTCTTTAAAAGCAATGCAGTCTACAGATCATGTTACTGAAAGCAATAATGGAAACTCCTTCGAACAATCATATTTCATCTTTTTAGCTATTATGACGACTGTCACCACCCTGGCACAACCGACTCCAGCCCCCCTACTTGAAAAAAATTCAGCTGATATCTATTGTAATTAGTTATAAACATTTTTCTCAGAAAACAAAATATATTATTAGAAATATATTTATTGTTTCGAATGAATTTTATGTACTATTCTACTTCTATTTTATGAACTATTTTTGCTTCACCGATTTACATTACTTTTTGACGTTTTGAGAATAATTTCTATCACATTCAGCTTCAAGTTTAAATTAACAAGTTTAGTTAGTAAATTATTAATTTCACTTCATGGTAATAAATATTACTAGATGAGTGGCCATGCATTGATATTTCATTTCCTTCATTTTATTTACATAAATTAAAATTTATATAAATAGTATTTATAAAATTGCTCAATATATTTACGAAAAAGAACTTATAATCTATGATAACAATTAAAGAATATTTTCCTTTTGTATGAATTCTTTCTGTATGTACAAAACCTTTCTACAGAACATTTAGTGGTTGGTCGGAACCATTTCTATTTGCACTAATTATAAGGTCTTTAACGAATCTTCACTGCCTGCACCAAACTTTTGATGTCTGTACCTAGCTTTTAATGCCTGCACCGAACCTTTAATGACTACACCGAACTTTTATTGCCTGTCCCAAATTTTAATATCTGTACCTGACTTTTGATGATCTTTAATAGTTGCACCGAACCTTTGATGCCTGCACCGAACCTTTGATACCTGCTGCAAGCTTTTGATGCCTGTACCGAACTTTTAGTGTCTACACCGAACCTTTAATGTCTTTACAGAACCTTTTCCGTTCGCACAAATTTTTAATGTTTGTAATGAACTTGTTCTATTTGTACTGATCCTTTAGTTTTTGCCGAACCATCATGTTTATACGGAACCTTTTATTACGTATTTCAACATTTTGTTTTAAATTTAATTACTACATAAGAATCATGAAATAGTAGAGTAGCGATGGAAGTAAGAAGAGATAGGTGAGTACTTATGGAATAAATTTGATTTACTCATTCGTGGAATAAAGAACATTTCGTGTTAGTAGCAACCATCGGTGTATTTAATTTTTTTTGTTATGGTTAAATAGTCGTGGTTTACATGTTTGTACGGAACTTTCTTCCATGTTCATCCTATCATCTTTCTTCCCCACGTTTAAAATGTTATCACATAATCAAATTCATACACTGTAACGATAGAATTACCACATGTATCTTTTAATCCAAGATATTTGTAGAACAAGGTACCTTTCATGTTTGTACGGAACCTTTTCCTGTGTATTCCATCATCTTTCTCCTGTGTTTGAAATTTAATTACACAATCAGAATCGCGAGATGTAACGAGAGAATTATCACGGGTCTAACTTTCAATCCGTGTGAGGAATTTCGTGTTCCGGAACGCAAGGGGTGAATACGATTTGGGGTTTCTTGACCTAGGACAACGATATTATATTACGCTCGTGGCGGGGGCAAGGGCGAATAACTACACCGGTGCTGTAGATCGAAGATAGAAGTACAGTCAAGTGGGGATGAACGCGGGATAGAGTACAGTATCATTGTACTTTTTAGTTGATATTAAATTGTGTTTTAATTTATTTTCTGTATTTTCTATACAAAAATTAAAAATAATTATTCAATTTTTTGTTTCTTACAAATCAATTCATTTTTTTTATAAATAATTTTATAGTGGTTATTTTTTTCTAATTTTATATTAGTAAAGGTTTATAATTTTGATATTTACAATATATAGTTTAATAGTACAGAAAGTCCTGTATTTTTCGAGTTTAGAAGTAAAAATTCGGGAGAAGGATAATTTTCTCCGAATTTTTTTCAGCTTATTTGAGTTTAAATTATAAGATTTTTCTATACAAAATTAATAATATTATATTGTAAGTAACTGTGTTATTTAGCTTACTGTAAACAACAACTTCTACTATGTTGATGTTTACTTTATCGTTAAATACAGAGAGCGAACATAATTAAGAAAGAAGGAGAGACTGGGTACGGTTGTGCCTTTTTTTATCAGCCATAATTTTGTTAATTTACCAGTTAGCTGGAAGAAAAGTAAATTAAATGGTAATTTGAACATTTGCCTACGTGGAAATACTGAAATACTGTCTTTCAATACGATGGATTTGTCATAAAATCAAATAATACAAAAATAGGGCGAGTGTCATAAGCATTCTCGCCCTCAGGGGCGGTTGTGACAGGCATAAAAATAGGTTAAAACAACAGGTATTAACACCAAAATGATTTATAACGTTTATTGTCGTTAATAGCAATATTATGTAACACCATACAACATAAACGTTTAAACAAAGCTTGTGAATAAAATATAACAATATATAACAAAACAATTATTTCTAAACAATGTTAACAAGAATTCTTTGTGAAATCTTGTTTTTCCTATATTGAATTTTCCTTTTTCTTTCTCTTTCGTATTTTGTCTTAGTTTAGTTAGATTTTTTTATCTAACTATGTCTAATTTTTACTCGAAAAGGACAAGAAATACATGTCACAACCATACCCACGGCACACTCTTGAAAACAAATCATCGTTTTGACTGAGCTAAATTATCTACACCAAAAATAATTGCTGCTAATTAATTTCTAATGTGTAACTTACAGCAAAATAACAAACAAAGTGATATATCTTTTTACGACTAACAGTTTTTATTAAAACCATTTGAACATGAAAACTTATTTTTGACTCGTTGAATGCAATGCGGTCTATGGATCATGCTAATGTAAGGGAGTGACTGAAAGCGATAATGTAAACTTGTTCGGACCATCATACTTTATCCTTCTCTCTTTGATCTACATCTTAAAATCAGTATAGTTTAGTTGTTATGACGATTGTCACTACCGTACTCTGGCACAACCGTACCCAGTCTCCCCTTCTATTTGTTTATATTTGTTTAATGATCCAAATTACAGTGAACAGAACACAATTATGAGAGCACTTGATTTTGCCCATGGGTAGAGTATTTCTCATGTATTTCTATTTTTTTCTATCTTTGCTACTTATATAATAATTTCATCTTTTAATTCATATTTTTAGATTACACTTTTCGTAACGCTCTCATCATCATGCTTTGACTAAGTTACTCTCCGAGTCCAATATGTCTAACGTACTTCAAGAAAGACTTGCATTACATCTAAAAGGATTAATTTATTAAGAGCTATTTTAACAAAATTTGTTATGTTTTAACAAACAAGTTATGCCATTATAATTTTCGACTGTGCGTTTTTAAACTGCGCTTTCCCTGGGTTCGATCTCTCCACCGCCACTTTATGAATATCAAATAAGATCCGTTGTAAATGCCGAAACGTGCAAAGTATGCCGTTAGCTCAGGTACAGGCTGATTTATGTCGATGCTCTCTTAACTTTATATTCAAGAAATTAAAGTTGCACCAAGACGCTTCTTTTTATTTTGGATGCCTCAGGAAGGGGATGATAGGGAAGAATACAGGTTGAGATCAAGGAGTTGATGGTAATTGTCAAGTTGAACGAAAAAAGCTTGTTATTCTGTGAACTATATAATTAAAACAAAAAGAAACACTATGTAGATCTATGTAAATTTAAAAAAATATTAAAAAATAAAATTATGTACAAATTTTGAAATATTTTTCTCCAAATGATTTTGTTGGTCTCTGCCAATTCACATAGATTTGTACAAGATGACTGTTTAGATGATGTATGATCTGGAGATTAAGATCATTTAGATCTTTAAATATTTAAGACTTGTAGTTTTGCTAAGATTTGATTTTTTGATCTCACCTGTTTTAAATGCTTTCACCAGAATATTTTAGAATTAATTTAGCAGAGGTTTTTTTCAAGAAGAATCCACAAGAATCGAGACATCTTATACGTGCATCTTGTTTATTTCCAGTATCGAAATTCATGGTTTCGATTTTTATCACCTGTTCCCTGTTCTTCAGCTCTAATCTAGTTGTTTATTCTAGACACCTTCTTGTTATTTCGATTTTCTTATTCGTTCGCGGAATACTTTGAATGTATAATTATTTGCGGTCGTATTGTCTTAATGGAATGAAGGTGATCGTGCGGTGCTGATTACGCGTTTTGTGAAGACAAGGGACCCCAGACGATGGACGAGATTTTGCCAAAGTATTGTATTCTGATTAAGAAGTAATTCCATGCAAATTCATATTTTTAATTCGATTCTGGTTGTATGCATAATATTATTGTATCAAACCTTTCCATTATTTAACAACCAAGACAAGGTGATCGAAAGATATTTATAGTTTTGTAAGGATGTTAGTAACATTAACAATGTGAACATATAATTTTATCTGCTATGAGATAAGAATAGGCTTCTAGCCTAATTGAGATATTTGAAAATTAAAGAACATGTCAATATCAAATTTAAAGTTTGAAGTCCTGATATTTATGAGGTTTGTTGAAAAATAGTTAAATATAATTTTTATTTAGTAAATTCAATATAAATTTACTTGATCCTTACCTTCAGAATTCAGAAAAGACGATATAATTTGTACTAAATTTTTGTCAACTTCATTTTGCAGCTTTATCACAAATTTAAAACTGTGTTAATATTCGAAAACATTTTATTACATAGATTACGAAATATTCTGGAACCAACAAAAATCGTAACCGTGACTTCTTAACAACTTGAATCGTAAAACATTCTGGTTGGTTCGTCTCAATCATGCGTTTCTGATTTTTTTATTCCAGATTGTCCGTTAAATATAATCCTACTACATTATTTAGGTTTGTTGCAAATCTAAAGCTGATAGTGATAAACTTTTTGGAACAAGCTATTATGAGATATACCTGTTCATCATTGCGGTTTGCTTAAAATATTCTTTCATTTCATTTTACTACGTGCATTAATTTAGAGAGTTTCTGGGTTTGTAACTACATAGTTTTGAGTTCAAATTCTACGTAGCGTACAATCTGAAATCGTAAGCAGTAAAATGTTTACTTGAAAATATAGATAAAAATATGTTTCCAATCAAAAATATCTTTTTAGAGCATTGTTTCGAATAGTTTTATTAAAATAGCAATAAAATAGTAATAAAATTAAAATCTGTAAAAAAATATTAAAATTTATTTCTAAATATCTTTATAAAATAGTCAGATGTGATTCATATAGAAATAAAAAAAATCCAGTTTCTAAAAATAGGATTTTCTACAATTGACTGTCAATAAAATAAATCTATTGTTTTGAAAATGCTTTGTATATTCTATAATTGAACTCCTATAATTCCTAATTAGGAAAATGCTTTTTATGTTTTTATAACTACTTTATCTGCAATTGATTTCTTTACCATAATTATATAATAGATTGTATCTTTTGAAATTAAATCGAATACAAAAGCGACAAGGAAAATAAATGGGAATGGGAAGTTCGAACGAAATTTTAAATCTGTCTAAAAACTGATCGTAATATTCAAATATTATTGTGGAATAAAAATATTAGGTATTTGTCAGAAAGGAGCTATTTACTTGAGAGTCTATTTAAAATCTATAACCTCACGTGGAAATTTCATACATATTTACGTCCTTACCGATTGCGCCATACTTAAATAAAATGCAATTTTGGAACACATAGAATGATAGCTTATTTCTTATGACAAATTTAGTTTATTTGAATTTGGAATATTAATTGAATATCGCATTGATTGACTAGTCTTTAGTGAGAACTCGAAAAAATTCAAAATTTAGCAATGTTCATGGAAAAATAAAAATAATTTTCTGATGGGATTTTATTAATATAATAATTAAATGTTTTATGTGTTTAATAATAATAATATAATAATAAATTAAGATAATTGGGAACATTAGTTTTTATATGAACTGCATAATGCGCTATATATAAAAATTTGCAAGCAGGGAAGCTAGGGGCTATTTGTGTCTGGGGTAAATAATAACAGGCGTTTTTCAATAGGATTTTAAAATATATTAAAAATATTTTGGACTAATTTTAAATTTTATGTAACTTATTTTGTTTAAAATGTATCAATCTATGAAAATGTGTAAGAATTTTTGTAAGTGCTAAAATGTATAAATAATTATCTGATTACTAAAAAAATCACACCTGGGGTTAGTTTAAACAAAACCTTGGGGGGGGGGGCTGGTTGTAACATACAATAATTATATACAGATTCAAGTAAATAATATTGGATGGAATTTATGGTTTCTAAGACGTGGGCACATGTAAATTATGTTGTAGAAGGCACTATATATTTTATTAACTTCCCGTAGGGCAAGTTATAGTAATCGCAAAAAAATCGAAAATGAAAATTTTTATATATCTTTACGTTTCAGAGGTTTCTGAACATTTTGGCATACCTTAGAAAAAATGGATGTATGTGTGTGTGTGTGTGTGTGTGTGTGTGTGTGTGTATGTGTGTGTGTATGTATGTATGTATGTATGTGTGTGTATGTATGTGCGGATACAAATTTTCGTCGACGATTTCGGGAACACGGATCAACCGATTTGAATAATTCAAAAAACATTCGATTCGTATTGATAAGGAGACGTGCTGATTAGTTTTTGGCAAAGGCAGGTCAAGCCGTTCCGAAGATACGGGGCAAAAAGTTCCGAAAACGGTAACTCAGTTTTTAAGAGAACGGAGCGTCCGATTTCAATAATTCAAAAAACATTTTATTTGTATTGACAAGATGAAGAATCGATACAACTTTCATGAAGGTAGGTCCAGCGGTTTCGGAGATATAGAGGAAAAAGTAAAAAAATGAGCCATTTGGCGGTCAAAAATGATCATTAGACATATGCACATCAAATTATCAGACATTTTATAGAGATTTTAACAATAAGTATACATTTTGTTAACATTCCTATGGGTTCCGTACCAATGCTTATGCGTTAGACAGCGACGCGGCGCTTACGCGCTTTATATTTTGTCTCTATGTAGTTAAAGCAGTACGATTGCTTTGAAAAAAAAGTTCAGATCTTCTACAATATGTCAAAATAAAGAAAAAAAAAATTTTTTTCAAAAAAAAAAATTTTTTTTAAAAAAAATTTTTTTTAAAAAAAAATTTTTTTACAAAAATTTTTTTTTTCAAAAAAAACTAATTTTTTGTCCAATTTATAGTTTCTCAACAATCTTATTTTTTCAAAGTAATTTTTTTTCAAAAATGTTAATCGTTTTAAAAAAAAATAATAATTTTTGGTACGGGAAGTTCCAGCAATTTGCCTTAAGGCACGATGCCCTAATTGCCTCAAGACAGAATTCCACTTACAGCTAGTTTGTTATATGATAAAAATTGTATATTACGTTGATTTATGTTAAAACTTTATATTATAGGAGACATTATACATTTTATTTGCATTATTAACTTCCCGTAGGGTAAGTTATAGTAATCGCAAAAAAATCGAAAATGAAAATTTTTATATATCTTTACGTTTCAGAGGTTTCTGAACATTTTGGCATACCTTAGAAAAAATGGATGTATGTGTGTGTGGGTGTGTGTGTGTGTATGTGTGTGTGTGTGTGTGTGTGTATGTATGTATGTATGTGTGTGTATGTATGTGCGGATACAAATTTTCGTCGACGATTTCGGGAACACGGGTCAACCGATTTGAATAATTCAAAAAACATTCGATTCGTATTGATAAGGAGACGTGCTGATTAGTTTTTGGCGAAGGCAGGTCTAGCCGTTCCGAAGATACGGGGCAAAAAGTGCCGAAAACGGTAACTCAGTTTTTGAGAGAACGGAGCGTCCGATTTGAATAATTCAAAAAACATTTCACTTGTATTGACAAGGTTAAGAATCGATAAAATTTTCATGAAGGTAGCTCTAGCGGTTTCGGAGATATGGAGGAAAAAGTAAAAAAATAAGCCATTTGGCGGTCAAAAATGATCATTAGACATATGCTCATCAATATATAGATATTATCAGATATTTTATAGAGATTTTAACAATGAGTATACATTTTGTTAACATTCCTATGGGTTCCGTACCAATGCTTATGCGTTAGACAGCGACGCGGCGCTTACGCGCTTTATATTTTGCCCCTATGCAGTTAAAGCAGTACGATTGCTTTGAAAAGAAAGTTCAGATCTTCCACAATATGTCAAAATAAAAAAAAAATTTTTTTCAAAAAAAAAAAACAAAAAAAAAATTAAAAAAAATTTTTTTTAAAAAAAAATTTTTTTCAAAAAAAAGTAATTTTTTGTCCAATTTATAGTTTCTTAAAAATCGTATTTTTTCGAAGTATTTTTTTTTTAAAAATGTCAATCGTTTTTAAAAAAATAATAATTTTTGGTACGGGAAGTTCCAGCAATTTGCCTTAAGGCACGATGCCTTAATTGCCTTAAGACAGAATTCCACTTACAGCTAGTTTGAAAAGAATTACTTAGGAACAAGTCAATTTTCTTTAAAATGAGTAATGAATAAATTATCAGAGGTATTATTGTCGTTTTTTTTTTGTAATTTTCTTGTCGTCACTACTTACTTCGGCGGATGTTACAACTAGCTGCAAACACGGAATAAATTGTAAAACCGACTTTTTCTAGAATTTGACTAATTTTGAAATAATTAACAACAGTTGTGAAATTGCAAAAACAATTCCCTAGCTCTCCTGCTACTTGAGATTATTTAAAAATCGAGAACAGATTCACAAGATTTCGCACCTTGTTAGATTTCAGTGAAGGCACGTTTACATATTTATGAAGATTACTTATTAGCAAACACATTTCGTACATAATTCGAAATATTTTTACATAATAGTCAATTCGCTAGTTCTGTGAAATCTAAATGTCGTTTACCGTAATGTGTTGCAATTTGGCAGTATCTATTTTTTCGCACATAACACGTTGTTTATCCGCACCAGTATCCCTTTCTTTTGTATTCCCGTCACGCGTGTATCGTTCGCTTTTAAGACCCTAAATTATATCCGCGAAGAGAACGTCATCGGGTGCGGCTCGGAACATCATCCCGTCGTTAGGGGCGCCTGCACGTGCCCGCTTTCGGTAATAGCCGCTCGACAACCGCTCGGCGGCAGATCAGCCGATAGACAGGCGGTAAACAGTGGCCAAATCCGGTGGTAATAGGTGTATGTGAAAGATGATAATTAGCTGTCAAAACGGATTAAACGGTTTTATTTTTATATAATTTTCTACTTCCCGTAGAGTAAGTTACAGTAATCGCAAAAAAATTCGAAAATGAAATTTTTTATATATCTTTACGTTTCAAAGGTTTCTGAATATTCTGGCGCACCTTAGAAAAATTGATGTATGTCAGTGTGGATGTGTGTGCGGATACAAATTTTTGTCGACTATTTCGAGAACAACGATCAACCGATTTGAATAATTCAAAAAACATTCGTTTCGTATTGATAAGGAAACGTGCTGATTGGTTTTTTGGCGAAGGCAGGTCTAGCCGTTCCAAAGATACTGTGCAAAAAGTGCCAAAAACATTAACTCAATTTTTAGGAGAATTGTCCGATTTTAATAATTCAAAAAACATTTTACTCTTGTATTGACAAGATTAAAAAGTGATTAATTTTTTGGGAAGGCAGGTCTAGCGGTTATGGACTCTCAATAAAAAATAAGTTAAAAAAATGTCATTTGGCAAACAAGAATGATCATTGGACATATGTACATCAAATTATCAGATATTTTATAATATGTACACATTTTGTGTAATTTTTTTTGGGTTCCGTACTAAAATTTTTAATTTTAATTTTTACATATATAGTTCAAACAAATGTCCTCGACATTTTTGACGGTGTGGAATAACCGATTCGAGTAATTGATAAAATATTCGGTTCGCACTCGATCGCGAGGCGTTTTTGCTAAAGACAATTTTGCTTTTTCAGAAGAATGGAGCGATAATAGAGGGTATAAAAGTAGTCATGCAGGTTTTGAGAGAACGGACCATCCGATTAGATTAACGCAAAAAACATTTTGCTTGAGTAGACGGTGTGCAAAAAATGCATTTACAGAAAATTTCGTAATTTTGAAAATTTTCAAAAAAAAAGATTAAAAATTTTCCAAAAAAACTGTTTTTTTTGCCCCTTGAGCTAGGTAAGAAAGAACAGCAGGAGGCAAATATATCCAACGTCCATTTTTTAATATTAAAGGGATGTTACGAAATAATAGCTACATTGTTTAACTAATGTGAAATACAATTTTCATGAAAACAATTTTTTATAAAATTGATCCCTTGAAATGGTATTACGAAAGAAATAATCATCATAAGAGGTCTAAAATAGCTGTCTTAACTTCTTTTTTTTATTTAATATTTTGTATTGTTTACATGTTTACCAATCAAAAGGTTCTGTTGGTCCTTTTTACCCTGCCCACATGTAAGCTTTTTATAAAGGTAATATGGAAAAAACTGTTGATTGTACAATAATAATAATAAATACATCTTACAAAACAGTTAAATAACGGTTACTTAATTTATAATGCTTATTTATATTCAGGTATCATAAACTAAATACAAGAGATCAAAACCAAAACAAATACCAACATTTTCGTTTATCTTCTGATAGCGAACTAATATGATGGCTGGTATTTTTCCTTATTTTTTCAAATAGTGTCAATGAAAAATTCAATACCTTGCTCGTTGTTGAGATAATGTGGATATTTTTAGTCGCGGACTTTTAAGCTCTGCTATATCCTATTCCAAAAATCGTATAAAACTTGAACATTCGAAATACTATATTAGTATGTAATTATATATACAAATTTAGAATTGGAAGAGCGGTGAAGTAAATTTTTGTTTTCTAATACCGTCAATCATATTATAATATTATATTATAATTATAATATTATAATTATAATATAATATAATATTATGCAGAGCAGTTGCATGTTCACTGATTGCTTCTTTGATAGTTTAAAATCTTCGAAGATGTGAATATGAAAGATAAGTTTACATTGAAGATAAGCGTTTTGATTTAAGATATCGGGAACGTTAAGAATGCTCAATTGGCAAAAAATTCCACACGTGAGAATCAATTATTCTTAAGGCTTGCTTTTCTAGTTTGAATACATATTTTATATGAAATTGAACCGTCTTTGCTTTCAAGTCACTGGTCAATCATCTTGTCTTCATCTTATAATGCCAAATATTTTGTTGTTAAAACAATGTGAAGGGGTTTCTTGATTTTTCTTTTTGGTTTAAAATCATATTCAATAACTATACAATTTATGATCATGCAATCTAGAAGAAAATTGCGCAGAAAATAAATGGTAAGCTCATTTTTTAAATTGATTAAAAGGAGTAGGAGATGCCGATTTCATCTATTTTGCTTTTGAAATCTACTTAAAAGATCTAATCTCGTGTCCTGCATCGGCTTAATTAATGATTACATATAGCAGACGGGCGGTCGGGCGCCCGGTCCGGCGACAGGGCGGTAGTAGGGCGATAGTAGGGCGTCCGGCTAATCGTTCGCCGGGCGAAAAGGTACGTCGCCATCCGCGGGCCGACAGATGAATTGAAATAATGAGCGACGCAAATGCCCGGTTCAGTACCATCGATATTTCTCGGAGGCGAAGTTGAGAGAGAACGATACGATGCGGGCTGAAGGATTGTGAATTATCGTAGGGGCTTTTTACTAAACCCCCTTTAGGATACACGACAGAGGATACATGAGACCCCCCCGTTCCCTGTTTGCTTTTGACACATATATACGATGACCATATGCTACCTTGTTTGATCCTTCGAGAAGGGAAATGGGAAAATATTTAAATGTCTATAATTTTACACTGAATGCGAATTTTAAATTTACATGATTATGAGTTGTGTGCGCCATTGGTTCTGTATTTATTCTGTGAACCAACTCAACCGATTTTATTCGAATTAGAAAAATTCCAAAACAAATATTAGAATTTCAAGCAGACATAAAAGACAAGATTTATACATTAAAATAATTTTTTCACGCATGAGATGATGTCAAATTTATATATTAAGAATCATCTTGAGTTTACCATTGATCACGTGATAAATTTTTAAGGATTTTTGTACCACTTCTTCGACTTTGGTGATACGTGATGATAATTAAAATTAACTACCTTTCCCACCCAACATGATGTGTATTTTAGTACTGCAAAAACCGTTTTTTTGAAAATTTTTGGATTTATTTTAATTCAGGTGAAAAATAAACATACGTGATATCTTACTTGACCCCACCTCCCTCATGTGAATTTTTTTTATTTTTTGTCAAACTGCTCGTGATTAATGGTCGCCCCCTAAAATTGTAATAAATAATACATATTACTGTTTTAATTATTTGCTTTATTGTTATTTTTTTGTTTTTTTATAAAAACATAAATATTTTTTTTAGATTATTAAAGATACATACTTTCTGCAAATTATTTACCATTTTTATCATTTAAATGGTTTATTAGTAATAGTAGGTGAATATAAGTAATGCTTTATAAGTTACCCATATATATATGATGTATTTAAAATTTTAAATATATTACAACATGTTATATGATGTATTTAATATATTCAACAGATTTTGGGAACTTCGTATCGTTATAAGAGGTTAAAATTAATATTAATATAAAAATTTATATTAATATATATTATATTAATATAAAAAATAAATGCAATGCGCCGAATTCATGCTGTTTGCAATTACTGGATACTCCTGAAAATTAAACAACTGTTTCCAACTCCTGAGATAATTTTTTAAGTTAGTTTATATTAATATTCGCCTATTTAATTATATGGATCCGTGTGAGATTTTTTTTTTGCTAAATGTTTCGACGGTCGTTGCGATTAATAACACTTCTGTGTTTAATGACATTAAATGGGAAAAGGATTTTTCGTTCCTATTTCTTTTAAAATTATTGCGTACATTAAATGCAGCTGCACGTGTAAATGAAAATACATTTTCAGACATTTACACAAATCTCACTCTGGATTAATACTACTCCGGGATCAGTTTACTTATTAATAATTTCATCATACTTTAAAAAAAATTAACATTGAATGTCCAAAGACTATATAATAATTCTTGCATTTTAAAATTTATTATTACTTTGTATTTTGATTTGAAAAGTATACAAGTTACATCACTAGTTAAAAATATTACCAATACTGTGAGATAATCGTTATAAGCCATATGGAATTATAATTTGAAAAAAACTTCCAAGACTGGTTTGTGGTTGGTGAATAATCATGGAAGTAAATATTCTCTAGCAGAGAAATTGAACGAATGTGTTAAATAGGCGGTGTAAAGGGACTTTATTCAATTCCTGCTGCTGCAATCATTTGTGGATGAGACTAGAATCTTCTCCCGGTAGACACCATGCCCGCATCAGTCGACACTTGAATAAATATCGTATATATATATAGGTATATACATATGTAACATAAATAAAAAATTCAAGGCATCCTATAGTCCACAATTACATTGCAGCAAATAAAGGTTTTTTTGAGAATCATTATTTTGCCATACGAAAACTAATCCACCCACAATATAATATTGAGTAGTAATGCCCTAGGGCAGGTCTGTGACCTGGGTTAATCTCTAGCTCAATTCAGGGAATAATAGTGTCAACGTTTTGGAACTATTTACGTTTCATCTTACTTCCGACCTATGGTCGGAATTTACTTTCGAGCTATAGTTTCTTCAGCTCTTCAGTTCATTCTTTTGGTGAACTTTAGACACATGGAATCAGAATCGAAGATCTTTTGGTATTGAATAAATTTTTAATTATGTACTTTTATTTGTCTCTGTGTTCACTCAATAATGACATAAAATCGTATTAGGAGACACATGAGTAAAGATATTTTCGGAAGATTTTTGTTGATCTGCTATGTTTTAATTTTTATTGATGTAAGGATCGAATCTTACATAATATATTAACATCAAGTTTAAGATTTTTTATTAAATATATTGTTGTATTAACTCTTCGTAGGGTGGGTTGTAGTAATCGCTAAGAAAGTGTTACAAAGGTTTCTGAACATTTTGGCATTCTTTAGGAAAAATGGATGTATGTGTGTGTGTGGATACAATATTTCGTACACAATTTCGGTGGCACGTATCAACCGATTTGAATAATTCAAAAAGCATTCGATTCTTATTGAAGAGGAGACGTACTGATTAGGGCAAAAAGGAAGTAGAAAAAATGTCAGTTTCAGAAAGCGGAGCATCCGATTAGGATAAATCAAAAAACATTTTACTTGTTATTAATTTTTCTTGTATTGATGAAATGGCTTTGGGAAATGCACCCCTGGGGTTTTGAAGATAAAGAGGAAAAAGTTTTAATTATTGGCAATTCGTGGTCAAATTCATATACAAATCAAGTTATCAAATTGTTATAGATATATTGACAAGAGCCTGAAATAATATCTATTATTATTGATTATGGCTTGCTTATGAATAAATAAATAAATAAATAAATAAATAAAATATATGATATGCATAATACCAAAAAATTCAAATTTAATTTTTTTTTACAAATTTACTTGAAATAAATAATTTTAACTTATTAATTCAAATGTTAGTATTTTGTTCTGATCAATTCTTAGAAATATGAGATGATGTCGTCACATGCCTAATTGGGTACGACTTTTGTTTATGCTCTTATGTTTAAATTTTTTGTAAGCATACAATATACAATATACAATATACAATATACAATATACAATATACAATATACAATATACAATATACAATATACAATATACAATATACAATATATTCGTACACTTATAAGCACTTATATTAACGTCTACAAAATACGAACGGTAAAGTTTACATATTTATAATAATTTTTCCATAATATGATAACTGAAATTTGAAAAAAATATTTAAAATATTATCAATTTGATTAATTTTTATTAATTGATTGATTATGTTTGAATTGAATTTGATTATGTTTATTTCTCTGATGATTAATTACGGTACGGGAAGCTCTAGCAATTTGCCTATATTCTAGTTACTATTTTGTTATTATATAGATATGTTTATTTTATTAAATATATGAATTATCACTAACCCTTTGTCTGTTACATTTCAAATACCTCATCTCGGCTTGGGTGTATGGATTGTGGCTAGTTATCATGCAGAGTGTATGCACCGGAGCTTGATTTATAAAGCTTTCGATATAGATACAGGTCTACTTAGTCGGAGGCCGTGTGCGGTCTTAACACGAGTACGATTTCCTCCCAAACAAAAGCCGCCACTAACGGCTGCATAAATCATGCGCGTATCTCGCCTGGTCGCCTGCCTGCCTGCCAGGCGGCTTGATACTCTTCACGTAATGGCCGCGTCCCGCGTCCCGCACTCGCCGAGCCGACAGCTACCGCATTGTCCCGCCGGGTTGGCGGGTGTGGGACAAGTCCGTCCGTCGGCCGATTGAAATTGTAAATAAGGAGGGCCCGTCGTCAATAGTCCGAGCCGTCACAATGGAACGGGATCGATCACCTTACGACACAGTCCATTTCGTCCATTTCGTCGTGATTGAAGAGAAACTATCACGGGCGTCGTTAAATGACCACTACACGGTTCGGATTAGGGATGTCGAGAATATACGATTTTATCATTTTAATATATATATATATATATATATATATATATATATATATATTCAATATATAAGTCCTGGATTTTTTTCAATATATTGATTGTTTCCTTTTCGAACAGTAAATCCAATAATAAAAAACAATTTGTTTTTTGAAGATGTTTAATAACGACGTTTCGGAACTAGGTACGTTCCATCATCAGGTTTATTCTGTCAAATACAATGTTTTTTAAAAATATTGATTAACATTAATTAATGATGGTCAATACAGATTAATTAGAAAAAAAATTTATAAAGGAATGGATTATGTACCGGGGTAAAGAGTAATAAGAATTAACTAAAAAAGGTTTTATATAAAATTGAGAAGCAAAAATTATTTACCTGTAATAATTTATATATTCATATCACTAATATTTTTTTGTAAAGAGCCATAAAAAATCATTTTTGCCAAGAATTCCGTACATTGTTCCTTACATCTGGCCGACAGAACTCCATATCAGTGTGTTTAAGTCTTGTGTAGTCGTAACATCTACAAATATCCTCCAAAAAATCGAGTGTTTTTAACAAAAAAAATATTAGTGATATGGATATATAAATTATTACAGGTAAATAATTTTTGCTGGTCAATTTTATATAAAACCTTTTTTAGTTAATTCTTATTACTCTTCACCCCGGTACATAATCCATTCCTTTATAAAAATTTTTTCTAATTAATCTGTATTGACCATCATTAAATAATGTTAATCAATATTTTTAAAAAACATTGTATTTGACAGAATAAACCTGATGATGGAACGTACCTAGTTCCGAAACGTCGTTATTAAACATCTTGAAAAAACAAATTGTTTTTTATTATTGGATTTACTGTTCGGAAAAGAAACAATCAATGTATATATATATATATATATATGTGTGTGTGTGTATGTATGTATATATAGAGTAGAGCGGGGTTTAAAGGTCCGCGGATGAAAAGATCCACTACACCACAACCGATATTTCAAAACAAGTAAAGTTGAAAAAAAATATCAGAAATATTTGAAAGTAGATGGCAAAAGATGTATAACCTGTCATCACCTTGATTCTTACGATATTGCTATCGGGAGAAAAACGTCAATGTTTAAAAATCCATAACAAAGGTATTTTCTTGCGTTGTTATTTGTTCTGATTGTGAGCTCTGTTCCTTAGTTTCCCAGATCTTAAAATATTTTTTAACTGTACGTCATTTAATTGTTTTATAAGATGTATTGTTAATTTTAGATTAGATTTAACTAAACATTCACCTATGTTTAGGAAGATGTAAAAAATAAAAAGTAGCAAATAAAAAATTAATTTAAGTTAAAACAAGCAATTTACCAAGAGAAAAATTAAATAAATAGTTCCAACTCTGCTGATAAAATATTTTTGACGAAATACCAGATCAATGTTAATTGCAACGTTATCTCTGTAAAAAATGTACCCATAAAATTTATATTTTTCATTGGTTAAATAATCTATGTGTTATTTTGTAAAAACCCTTCTAAATTAAAATAAAACATTTGGCCTGTCTGCCTCCTGGCCGTCCCGATATAATTGACAATTGATATAATTGTAGATTTTCATAATATAATTGCTCAAAGTCATATTGGATCTTTGTGCGCCGCCGTACTCCATGTAGTTTGCCTCCAGCCATAACGGCATACACCACTAGTTTCGTACTGTGTTTAGTAATGTCATCGATTCACGTTTCGTGTATAGCCTCAAGGGGAGTGCATTGCTTACGCGCGCATCTTTCTCTCCGACTTCGATGGACATCGGCAATAAAGAGACCCCCCGAAATTCGCGTGATCGCCCGATCTGTTGTCTATTCGGCGGCTATTGTGAAAATCCACTCCTAAGTTTCTCGTTCTTCGTTCACCGTTCGTATCCTGATTTGTCTGAGGGGGCGTTCGATTTTAGGTGTGGGCGATTGCATATGTATCTGACGATGGTCCGTGACAAACTGAGCTCATTCAGATAAAGCCGGACTATTATGTGGCTTATCGACGATAAACGCAATGGACGACCGTTTCTTTGTATTTTATCTGTATAAGGTGTCACGATTTTTGTTCTGATAAAATATTTCCTTTTGTTGCAGGATGATGGAATAATGGATCATGCGTTAGATGGTGACGGAGCCATTAACTTGTCCACTTCCCAGCGACCATCAGCGTCGACCACGCCGTCGACAGGCCCCGATTGCGAGTCTTACGACCAGGTAAGGAGCCCTTATTGCAATTAAACATACGCCCAAAATCGATTCGTCATGCTATAATACTAAAAAGTTCGTTGCGAAATGCAAATCTTTTAGAAATAGATTACCGACTGTCATTTCCAATCAGGCATCTTCGGTGCCCCCCTTGAGCGCCCTCAAGTCTATGTCGATTTTTTCTCTTAATTGAAAGAGTTTCGAGCAGCAGATGGCGTCGATATAAAAGAAGCAAAAACAATCTTTGTGTTTTGCTGTCTTTCTGCATGTTACGTTTGTTATTCGGAAAGAATAAATTTCGAATGCTCTGATCTGACGAAGCCGTGGTGTCGGCGGCTGTAGCGGGGGCGACGGAATTTGTGTGGGGTGGAAGTTTTGTCATATTTTCTCGACTTCTTTCGCTTGGCGCGGTACTAAGTTTTAACAGAACTTTTCATAATGATAGATGTGTTTGATGAACTTTTCTCTTCTCTCATTTCCGCGGATAAATTAAGACATTTGCACGCTGTTATAATTAGAAATGAAGCTAATTATGCGTTCTTTGCGTTTTTTCGTGCTCTTTTTGTCGCGAGTTTGGCTTTAATTAACGCGAGTTTAGTGACAAATGGCAGGTTTGCGCGATTTACTGTAAGTCAAGCGTAGGGTAACGGTATTGCTTTTTCCTCACCCTCCAATTCTCGTTCCCGTCACCGGCGGTGCACTCCGATACGACCGACTAATGTACCTACCGCCGGCTGTGACAATTGCGGTCGTGCCTAAGAAAATAATAGCGTCGATATGCTCTTTCGGTCCTTGTTTGTGTTCGGGAGAACGGCCGCGGTCTTCTTCGGAGCGTTTTGTGTCTACGTCCAGTGTCGCATGTTGTGTGCGCATTTACTGATACCGTCCAAATTGAATTGGGGCCTTGTCCGGTCTGTTTAGATTCCTGGTCGGTTGTTTAGTTTGCCCTAACAAAGAAAACAGGCACTTGTTTATTCTGCTTGAAATAGCAGGCAGTCGGTCGATCGCCTCCACCTCGAGATATCCGAGCGAGGCGACGGGGACGCCCGCGATGCGCGATCGTCGGGGTCGGGGGCGCGCGGTGGCCGCAGCTCAGCGCCGCACTCGCCGCGCTCGCCGCACTGCGCGCGTTCGTTCACACATCGATGGATTCCTTTTGGAACAACACTTTTAAAACGATTTATGTCTTGTGCCTTTGTTCCAAACTGCTGCGGATAAATAGTTCCAGCGTCGCGTCGCAACGAGAAATTCCACCGTCCGCCGGGTGATTCATCTTTACTCTTGTTAGGGTTCTACAGCCAGATATTTTCTGCGATCCATAGCCTACATGACCAACTCAACATCACACTTGTATTAGAACGGAACCATCGATAATTTCTCTGTAAAATATAAACTAGTTACAAAATTTAATTTTTCGTATTTTTTTATGATTCATTGATTATCTACTTAATAAAATAATATACAAACAGATTAATAAGTTAATTAATAAATAAATAAAATGATCCAATATATAGGTGTCCAAGTGAATATACTTAAAAATCGATGAGAAAATAAATTAATAAATGTATATCAATAGATAATTCAATAATTCAGGAAACATATTATATAGTTAAATAAATAAATAATTCAATACATGAAAAAATATTATCAAGTGAATTAACTTTTAGATAAGTGAGTAAGGAAATGAATAAATAATCAATAAATAAATATTAAATTATTCAATAAAGCAGTGAAAAAGTCAATAATTCAGTAAATAAATAACTAAAATAAAACAAATAATTAATGGTAGTTATTTTGATTATACTTGTATATACAGTTATAAGGCTTTATGGAGTGTTTTATCTACTCACACTGCTTATTTTTTGTTATGTATACAAATTATATTTTAATTAACTATTATAACTCGATGAATAACTAAGCAGGATGCTTGAATTTTAATCAGGTCCACCCTATTTTTTCTTCTAATTTCTGCACACTTTTACGTCTTTATTTGCATATTTTCGGCTGCGGTATGGTTTTATGTTCTATTTTATAACTTGGCAGATTTTTATAAGTCGGAAGTACTTAATGTTGTAGAAGAAATGCATAATTGCAACAAATATATAAATATAAATATATATATATATATATATATATATATATATATTCATGAAAATTTAATCGAAACGGGGGAAATTTTACTTATCTTCTCCCAAAGAATGTTGTTTTTGCAATAGGGCGTTTTTGTTGCAGGTCATCCTCGGTTAATTTGTTCGTAAATTCGATTGTCATATCCAAGAAAATAACTTGAAATGTCATTGACTAAATGACACAGGAAAATATAACAATTAAGCTTTTTCTAGAAATTTTCACCAATATTTAATATCTGTCCAGGTTTAGTTTAAATTCAGTTCTCTGGATTTTCCATATTTTTACAAAAATTTGTTCACATTCATCAATTTTATTAAAAAAACAATTTTTTCATGTTTAATTATAATTAAGTGTATAAATATCGCAGGATTTAGTAAGGTTTTATGCTATTTCTTAATATATTATATTATTCGATTCTATAAACACTTAACATATTTAGTTAATATTAGACTCAATGTTTAAATGTTGCTGAAGACACGATAAATACATAAATGGGTAATAGTATTGGTCATAAGCGTCATGACAAAAATTAGAAAAAAAAATATCTCACGTAGTTGCAAAATTATGAGTTTTTGAGGGCAACCTAGAGTTTTAGTGAAAATGTAACCATTTTTTGTGTTTTGTGATGGATAGATCCGTAATTATAAATAACATTTCTAGGACCACAATAAAAAATAAAAACATAATTATCCCGAGTTTTCAAGAAATAAAAGTTTTTTTTAAACCATGAATTTAAAATGTTTAAAATTGGTGAACTTGAAAAGGTTTTTTTTTTAAATGTTAATCAGGATTGCAAATTGATAAAATACTTGATAGTACCGTAATAAAAAAATCGAGTAAAATAAAAACTTAGTGCTTTTTACTCGCTATCAGTTCAAATATTTATCGTACGCGAAAGCTCAAATTTAGGAGGCAAAAAACATTAGATTGTTAGCTGTTATCATGTTATTTTTAGATTTTTATTCTTTTTACTGGATTTCTTTTATTGTGAACTTAATTTAGATTTTTTCTTTTTCCTAATTATATAGATGGATTCGTAAATACGAACTTTTTTGTTATATATACTATCATATACGTTTCAACATTTGAAATAGTGCAAGAAGTGCAAGAATTTACTAATAGAATAAATGAATTTACTAATAGAATAAAGTGCAATGATATTCTAGCTTATTATTTTCGGAAGAGTCCTAAATAAGAAAAATACAAACAACTAACGACAGTTTCTTGAAAATTTCAGGAGCTAAAAGGCAAAGAATGGAGTAGTTTTACTCTTTTGGATAAAGGGTTGGGCGGGGCGCAAAAGTTTGATTCAATTTTGAGCAATTATATTGGGTAAACCAAACTAATTTTATCACAACAAATAACACATACCAAACAAACAACTATCCGACTATGTTCCGTAAAACTCCCAACTAATTCATCATTATTGAAATGTGTTTTTTGCTGCTTTTTTAAATTGTTTCTCGGCCCTTTCTACCCCATAGGCGGGGTAACATCAGATGACCAAGGGAAAAACTGATCCAATGTCTCATTTTTTAATTTTAAAGAAATTTTACCAAAGTTTTAATTTTACCAAATAATAGCTATATTATTCAACCAATGCAAAATATAAATTTCAAGGGTACATTTTTACAAAAATAACTCTGCAAATAATTTTGATCTGATACTTGTCAGAATTATTCATCAGAAGAGTTGGAATAACTATTTACTTAACTTATTTATTGTAAGGTTGCTTCTTTTAACTTATCTTTTACTATTTTTTATTGTTCACACCTTTGCCATGGTAGAAGTTCAGTTTGTTCTTTTTACCCCACCCAAGTGTAAGCTTTTATAGAGGTTATATGAGAAAACTGTTGAATCTAACTTAAAATTAACAATACATCAAAATAAAATAATTAAATGACGTATACTTAAAAATTAGATTAAGGACTAGTAAACTTCATAACAGTGCTCATAACAAAAAAAAAAAATAAAAATAAAAGAAAATAATTTTGTTATGTATCTTCAAACATATATATATATATATATATATATATATATATATATATATATATATATATATATATATATATATATATATATATACTTTCGAGTATATGTGTTAAACGTATCCCCTTATCTACAGGTAGTCCCGTTTTGATCGTGTCCAGGTCTCGTTTTGATCGTGGGTATTAAACTGCCGCTAAAACGTTTAATAATTCAACGATAAGATTGTAACTTGACGCAAGTATTGCCAAATACATTAAGAAAGCTCCATCTCGCAGAATCTCCTACATCTACTCCTTTCCTTCTCATACTCCTATACTCCTGCTCCTCGTTTCCTACTTCTGCCGTCGGGGCAATTACAAGTTGAATAATTATAACGACTGCGTCTTCTAACTTATGATTTTAGACATATAAAATCGTGAATAGTAATACTGAACTGTTGTCTCACTTGTGTATTTATTTATTATGTTCCTTGTAACTACTGAACTTTGCTAAATTTAATACAATTGAAACACTATTTATTGGATAATTCTATTCATGTACATAAACTTGGGTTATTTTAAGTCCACAATTTCAACTTATGAATGGGTTTATAGTTTAGTCGCTAGAGCTATGGGTTTTGAATCAGAGGTCGTTGGTTCGATACCAGCTTTGAGCAGCCTGATGTCAAGCAGTAGTGACGTGCTTACTTGGAAAGATAAATAAATAGCAATGTGTTTAAAAGATTTATCATTAATGCATAAATTGTAATAATAGAATTAATCACATAGAGATAGGACAACTGTTTGAGTTGCCATCTAAGCAAACTACTATAGTCAGTTTTTATAGAACGATAAGTTTTGATTTTTGTTTAAATCAAGTTTGTTTAAAATAAATATTAATAATAATAATAAAGAAACATCTCTTGAATGAGCACATATCCATGTTTAATAGTGATAACTCACTTGTTAACTTAACGTAGGGTAGTTATAGTAATGGACTGAAAATCAAAAAAAAAATTTACATATTTTCATGTTTTGAAGGTTTCTGAACATTTTGGCATACCTCAGAAAAAATGGATGTGTGTGTGTGTTTTGTGTTCGCATTTTTTGTTCACGTTTTCGGGCGCACGGATCAACCGATTTGAATGGTTCAAAAAACATTCGATTCTTATTGATAGGGAGATGTGTTGATTAGTTTTTGGCAAAGGCAGGTGCAGCCGTTATGGAGATATAAAGCAAAGAGTACAGAAAATAGAAATCGAGATTTTGAGAGAACGGTGTATCCGATTTGAACGACGGGAAGTGAAAAAAATATTAAAAAAAACAAACTAGTAGTGCGTGGCATCGTGCCTTAAGGCAAATTGCTGGAACTTTCTGTACCGTAATTTAAACTTCTTGAAAGCTTTAAATAAATTTAAAATCTTTGAAAATATTTCAGAATTCTGATTTTTTTGATTAAATTCACTAGTACTAAATTAATTGATTTTATTTGGAATAAATACGAATATTAATAAATAGGTCACGAAAAACATAAGGAAAACACCCTCAAAATAAACTTTAAAAAAAGATTACTGTAACAAGACTAGGACAATGACGCTCAAAATCTGACGAGGTGTTATTATGGCTATTTTCGTATTATATAGTTGTGGAAAGCTTCATAAAACTAGCAAAACAAGGCCACTGTATCCTTTTGTCCATACACAAAATTGTCCATATTTCTCCTATAGGTTTATTCTCGGATAACATAATACTTATGGTAACAAGTTCATTTTTGAAAGATTGCAAAATCAAAGTATCTTATGTAGACAAAATATTGTAGACGTGTCGGGTGGTCTTCTGTTTTCTCGCTATCATATCTTAATGTAAGATAATAGAGCAAACTTATCCAGGATTGTTATTATTATAGACGATATTATCAAAGATAGAAATCTTTTTATTTTTTTATCATATTGTGAGTTTTATATCGAAAATGTCTTTTTTTGTGCCACTGCCCTACAAACCACCCTATCAATAAGGGCTATGAATCAAGCCGTGGTATTAAGACGACGAAAATACTTCGGCGGTTTTCTAAATTCCCTTTATTAACATCAAACTCGAATAATTACTTTTCTCGTTGAATAATTATATTTATAATATTAAATTTTGCGAATTAACTTTCTGCTGTCATTGTTTATTATCCTTGGACGAAATTTGTTTTCTCTGGCGCCGTTAGAGAGATAGAAAAATATTGGGAATAATAAAGGATTAAATTAAAAATCGCCTTATATACAAGAATAATTTGTCTTGAATTCTAAAAGCCTTGGCAAATTTATGGCTGAAGCAATCTTTTGTAAATGTCAGAGGCTTGTGAAAAGTAAATTATTAACACTTGGATTTTTATTAAAAAAATAAAACTTTTGTACAATTTATGAATGAAAGATTTTTATTCTAAAATTCTTAGTTTCATGGAAAATAAATTAATATGTAGGATTTTTGTTTACTATATGCTTGCATTTTATAAAATTATATAGGATTTAAAAAACTCACTCTATATACTTCTCCTCATGTTAATACATTTGTACTTTATGAATAAAATATTTTATTCATTTTATTTATTAATTTATTGGTCTATGGAAAGTAACTTATCATGTGTAATCTTTGTTTAACGTATGCTTGTCATTTATAAAATGATTTTAAAAAAAATAAGTTGGTTAACATTTAACATGTATTCGTTGTGACTTTAAGGTTGAAAAATATCTCGAATATTTTTCATATTTTGAATTATCTGGGAATATTATTGCATTAAAAGAAAATCTCCTTTTTAATTTGTCGCCTAAAACCTTAATCTCAGATTTTGATATGCATCTAAACTTTATGAATCAAGTAAGCTTTTGTAAATATTGGAGATCTATAGAAGATTATTTGTTTTTTTTTTCTTTCTCATTTTTTTGGCCGGATAGTTGTAAACATTTCCGTATTGTTAATGTTAGTATTTTTATTAATATCACAGATTTATGAAGTGAAGTGATTTTTAAGGTCTTTAGTTACTTAAGTAGCATATTAGGATTTTTTGGAGTCTAAACAAAAAGATTATGAATAAATAATAGCAGTGTATTATAGATCTCTGAAGTCTTGAGCACCAGAAATTTCTGTGAGACTAAACAATAAATACAAGCAATATATTTTACCTAAGGGCATCAAATGATTTTTTGGTGCTGCAACCGTAAACTAAACTTGCCTCTGCAAAAACTAATCAGCACGTCTCCTTGTCAATTAAAAATGAATGCTTTTTGAATCATTCGAATCGGATGACCCGTACTCTCGAAATTGTGGACGAAAAATACACACACTCGCACGCACACACACATATACCATTTTTTTAAGGTATGCTAAAATGTTCAGAAACCTTGGAAACGCAAAGAAAGATATACAAAAAAATTATTTTCGACTTTTCTGCAATTACTATAACTCACCCTATGGGAAGTTAATAAATAAACAACGATTGTTATTTTACAAAAATCCACCCCTGGTTACTAGGCCATTATAAAGAGAAAATGGGAATGCTATCTGGCGTCCGTAATGTTTGCTTTTCAGATGGGTCTTTCAAAAACCAAATACAAACAAAGAAGGCGAAGAGGACCAATGCTTTCTAAAGACATAAATATGTACGATAATGTATACATACTTATACTAACATACACACATACATTCATGTGTTTTAGTGTAAGGACACATTAGGGTGGTTTTTAATATTAACATTTTCGAATTAGTTGCTCCCAAGGGCGCAAATGCTACCAATTTAATAAAAAATAAATCTCAATAGTTTTAGCTCTTAATATTAACATTAAAATAGTCCGCACATTTAAATAGTTTCATATATTTATTATTAACATATGTCATTAAGTAAATTATTGCGCCACCTGTGGTAGCATTTATGAACTCAAATTTATGACACTTAAAAATATTTGTAATTCACTTAACCTCTAATTAAGTTTATGTGGGCTATTAAACGAAATATTTATTTATCATGGCATTTTGTAGCAAAATATTTATTTAATTGGTGATGTAGACACTCAAATTATCAGTAATAAATTGCCATCAAACTACAAGTGCTAAAAGTCTGTCATCACAGATGGCCAAGGATTTACTTAATGACATATGTTAATAATAAATATATGAAACTTTTAATTGAAGTGCGATCTAAATGTTAATATTAAGAGCTAAAACTATTAGATATTTATTTTTATTATTTTGAAGCATTTGAGCCCTTGGGAGCAAAGAAATTCAAAAATGTCCATATTGAGGTCGACCCTAGTTAGTACACATACACACTAACAAAATGCCGATACAGTGCTTTTTATAATCGTCTTTCTAAAAATTTTAACTTGCATTAATTTTTAATCGAACAAATAAGATTTTATATTAGAACTTTCAGACACTGATGCAGGTTCTTTGTGGATGATGACTACTAATCAACTAGTAATTTCAATAGTTTTGCCATTCTATATATTTTAAAGCAGGAATTACAACTATAAAATTATTTTTTGTTTTGTGGTACCATCAACTATTTATCCTTTATTTTTTCATTTTTCTATTCATATTATTTATTATTATTTAATTTTTTCGAAATTTATATAAATTAATCAATTTAATGTTTACAAGTTTTCTACAAATATTAGATTTATGTAAATGCTACAATTTTTTATGCTTTTCACATCAAATACAATATTGTTTCATAGGTCTTCAATATTTACAAAAGTTTGTTTTGTTGATTAATTTTAGGTGCAAATTAAAATCTGATGCATTTTACTTCAAAAGCTTAAAATATATAAACTAACTAAACTTTATAAATTTTCCTATATGTTAAAAGATTTCCACTAAGGGCGTAGAGAATACAAATTTAGTCTAATGATAATAAACGGTCAAAATAGAATTTATTTGCAAATTTCAAGACACTAATTTGATACAGTACGAGCATAGATTAAACAAATATCTCTATATTTATAAAGAATTTTATTCAAAAATTGTATAGAAGAATAACTCTCCAAGACTATTTCTTCTTTAAAAGTATAAAAGTCTAATTTAATTCAGTATTATAATTTTTATAATTTTTCAAGATTTTTTTTTAGTCTTAAATGCGCAAATGAAATAAGGTCTGATAATAATAAACAGAATTAATTTTCAAATTTCGAATTAATTTGTAAAAGAGTAATTTACTAATGGTAAGTAAGATACAAGCATAATAAACTTATATTCTGTCTATTAAATTACTTTTCATAGGTCTTGAAAGTTATTTTAAATTTAAGACTAGCTGGTCAAGTATCAAAATTGAGTTAGTATTTAAGCCGATATTTTTTTCAATATTTTTCAAGATTTATGAGAAAAATTAAATTAAGTCCGATAGTACTAAACACAATTTGAAAATCAATCAATTAATTTAATAATAAAAAATCTTATATCGTGCACAATTTTCTTTTTTAAAGCACTTGAAATAATTCAAAATCAAAATGAATTTTTTGTACCATTTTTAATAAATAAATGTTCATTCATTTTTCTCTTAGTACCCTTTTTATACAAAATGGGAATGTAATTTCTATTCATTACCAGTTGTTGACCCTGATATCCATTTGATTAAAATATGGTTTGAACGATGTTTTATTGATTGTTTGTTTATCCACTGTAATCTTAAGATATGAATTATTAATTATAACTGGGAAGGTAACCAGCAGTTGTTAAGGGATGAAAATTCTAACCCTAGTCTTTGGGTAATCTATATTGACAAATATTTTTATTCGAATGTAGAAATGTTGAATTTGTAAATATTTTTTGGCCAAGTTGATCTGCAGGAGACAAATTCATTTTTATGGAATTGTGATTATGTATATTCTCTGGTTTTGGTTTTGGCGATTTATCTTAGTCTTTTAATTTATACAAAAAGGAAAATGATGCATGTATGATATCGTCCCATCGACTCATCAGAATTACCACTTCGAAATTTTGTTACTTTGAATTGTTATAGTGATTCATTTTTTGTGTCTGTTTCTTGCAGAAAAAGTTTCATACCCCTGGTCTAAAAGCCCATATGTCAAAAACTGGTGGTATTCAAATAAATACGAAAATAATAGCTTAGTGTGCATATTGATTTATATGGATGTGTTTGTTTACACGTCGTCGTTGAGTAAATATGTTCTCTATTTAATTTCATCTTTTAGGATTTAGTTTTTATAAAGATAAAATGAATTTTATTTTAAAAAAAATTATAATAATTCAAAGTCCAACTGAGTTAAAA
>NW_020538040.1:131316979-131344770 GCF_003426905.1 Ctenocephalides felis
CTATTCGTCTTTCGATTCTCGATTCGTCGGCCCCAGCTGAAGAGAAGAACCGTGATGAGTCCATCTAAGTGCGCGGACACGAAGCGGGCATGCATAAGCCGGCGCGGGTCGTACATCACCGGCGACGGCCTCTTGCCCGCTCACGGCCGCTCCCGGCGGGTTAGGTTAACACCGCACAGCGGCACCCCCGATGGGCGTATCGATATGGGGTATTTAAATTTTAATTACGGATTATGCGAATTAAAAATCGTGAAACTCTTCACTTGACCAGTGCAAGAATTATATATAATCACTAATACTAATTACGGTGCTATTTATTATAATTTATTTATGCATTTGGTAATATCATTTTGCATTTTGCATATTAATATGCATTTGGTAATAATAATAGTATCTATAATTATTAGCTATAGTAATTAGTATCTATAATTATTAGCTATAATACATAATTAAGGTCATCATCAGTGAATATTTATATAAGAGTTTCATAAAAACAATAATAAACTAGTGGGGTGTACGGCATCGTGCCTTAAGGCAAATTGCTGTATCTTCCCGTACCGTAACGAAATGTTCGAGGAATGTTTTCAAATAGACTATTAAAAATAAATACTGTAACATTGTCTAATATTTATAAGAATTATATAAACTGAATTGCAAAGTTGAAATTATTTGTTAAAAGTCAGAATTAAAATTAAAATCTGAATTATTTTCGATATACAAAACAAATTTTTTTTGAAACAAAAAAATTTTGAAACAAATTTTTTTTTCCAAAATCATTTATTTTGTTAAAACAAGCAGAAAGTTCCTTGAATCATTTAAATCGGAAGCTTAGTTTTCTCAAAAACTGTCATTTTTTGCACATTTAGCTCTGTATCTTCGAAATGACTGTGCCTGCCTTTGCTAAAAACTAATCATCTGTTCTCCCAATCATTACAAAACTCGATTTCTATTATCTGCACTCTTTGCTCTTTATCTCCGTTACTACTGGACCTGCCTTTGTCCAAAACTAATCAGCACATCTCCCTATCAATAGGAATCAAATGTTTTTTGAACCATTCAAATCGGTTGATCCGTGCGCCCGAAAACGTGACTGGAAAATTGTATTCATACATACATACATACACACACACATCCATTTTGTTCTGAGGTATGCCAAAATGTTCCGAAACCTTCAATACGTCGAGAAACGCAAAAATTTTCAATTTAGATTTTCGGACGATTACAATAACTTACCCTACGGGAAGTTAAATATAAACACCGAAGATGAACTATATAAATACTGTAATTTGTAGTATATAATTCATAATAAAATCAAATAGAGTAGGGCAAAGCACAAATGTCCAATTTGAGCAATTATATTGTGAAAACCAAACAAATTATATCACAACAAATAACACATATCAAACAGACTATATGGCTATGTTCATTAATACACCCAGCTACTTCATCATTGTAGAAATATGTTTTTTGCTGTTTTTCAAAAATTTATCATCTGGTCCTTCTTACCCCACTCAGGTGCTATATAAAAGCTTTTATAGATGTCATATAAAAAAACTGTTGAATCCATCTTGAAACTAACAATACATTTCATAAAACAATTAAATTTCGTAAGGTATCGTAAACTAAGCAACAGTGCTCACAACCGACAAACTAACAACGAAAAAAAGTTTGATATGAATTTACAATCATTGCCGTTTTTCTCTCTATAGCAACCTCGTAAGAATCAAGGTGATGGCTGGTTATTTATATTTTTCTCTTTACTTTCAAATATTGTTTTCAAATATTCTTAACTTTACTTGTTGTTGAGATAACGGTGGTGGACCTTTTCATTAGCGCGATTTGAATTCCGTTTTATTCTATTTGTTAAGCATGTTATTCATCTTTAATATTTAATTTGAGTTGTAATATTATAAAAGTGCTATTACCGTAAACGGTTGAAGATTGAGGCTAGAACTAACTATTACAGAGATTAATACCAACCACATTCAAGCTTGATATCAGGTAGCATGATATCTGTATTTATGTTACGTTACGTTACGTTACGTACTTATGAAATTTATTACTCTCCTTCGATAACTCAGGTTGTTGGGTTATAACTTAACCCTTGTAGCTGTGGACTGTATTGAACACTGATTTATTTATATATGTATGTATTTGTTGCAGTTCTAATTACAATCACTGATTTGTTACTAAAATATAAGTGAAAAAGATATACTTATTTATTATTCATTGTACATGTTTTTAAGCGGACTTCACTTTTAGAAGTGAACAATAGTTCCATCAAAACACTCCGCCACCTCCTATTCTACCTGGGGTAGCAACCATCCCGTGTAAAGCTCAATGCCATGAAGATTGTCACCTTCATGGGCACATAATAAAACGAAAATACGTCCGAACAATATCAAATTTCCATTCGGGGATTCCATTCCGATTTCGTGGATGTTACTGCAATATACATATACATACTAATCTCTAAACATAAAAGAAGTGTGGTTGCACTCTCGAAAAATAGCTGAGTTAAGATGTTCAACAGAAGCAGCCTATCGCTCTTCTAATATAAAAAACATAGGTAAAAATATACAAAATCCTTGTATTTTTTTATTCACTTAAAGAGATATCTTCTTAAGTTATTAAATTGCAGAAAAATTATCCAAAAATCGTACTTGTGATTTTGTCAAAAACTTACAACTTCTTTGTTTAAAAAAATCTTTTTAATTTTTCTTTCTAGTTCGTCATAAAAAACCAAAAAACATTTAATTAATCCGTGAAAATCATAAACTACAATAATTAATTACACGTAACCCTCAGTGAACTTATTTCTCCACTACAACATTTTTTCATCTAAATTGCACTGTGGTCTCCTCGAATCTCCTACGAACAACTCAAAACTTCGTTTTAGATTATCCACTCGGTATATATAAATAAAAAAATGCAAAGGAGAAGCATAAAACCTCTGACTGGGAAGTCTCAGGGGTAAAAGAACAATGAAATTAAAAGACGGTGGCAAGAAATAAAAATGAGACGTACTAGAGGTGGGTAGGGGCGACGTGGTGGTGTCTACGCCGTAGAACATAATTATCGAGAAAAACACAGCCGAGTGAGTTTCGTGCTGACAATAACTTTTGTGTAACACCGATATTCAAAATCAAGGCAAGTTATTGTAAAAATATTAATTTATAACTTATCATTTAGCCTGAATATAAAAGCACTACCACATCTCTGAATTATATATAAATGAATAGTATAATATGTAAAATATTTTACCACCCAATTTAATTTGAAATATTGTGAAGCATACACGAGGTCAAAAAGATTTCAAGTAGTTTTAAGATAGTATTCTTTATTGATTTTAATATTGATGATAGTTTTATTTTGAGTTTTTTTAAAGAGACCCAAGTTCAAACAGCGTTTCAGACAACTTGATATCAAGCAGAAATGAAATGCATGTAGATTAGCATATAGCAATGACATAGATTTAAAATATGCTTACAAGATAGAATAACCATTTTTGGTATTGTTCCAATAATTTAAAATATATCATCACTTTTAGAAAAAAAACAAGTGGGTTGCCTTATAATAAAAAAATTATATCAATAGCCTAGGATAGCCATTGAGTTGCCTTCTAAAATGCGACATTGTGAAGAAGCATCATCACAATAGAGTGAAGAATTCTCTTAGTTATAATTGCTGTCCAAATACAAGAAAAAATGTAGTTATGCAATTATTCCTAAATGTATCTAATGTTATCTTTTTTGCTCAACGATTTATCTGAACAATGTTGGTCTCGAAAAAGAGAACCAACTGAACGTCTACCCTGACAGAGGTCTTAAAAATAAAAAATATCAAATAAACAAGTAAATTAAGTTGGAAAAAGCACTTTCACAATAGATATTCATCAAATAAATCATTAGATAAATCTTTACGCTGCTTGAAAATATTTCTGACAAAATACCAGATCAAGATTATTTACAGTATTATCTCTGTAAAAAATACATCCATAACATTTATACATATTTTGCATCGGTTGAATAATGTGGTGCATGTTGTACAAACCCTTTAAAATTAAAATAAGACATTGGACCTGTTTGCTCTCTAACCCTCCCAATTTACTCCGCCTACGGGGTAAAAAGGACCAGGTTACAAATGTTTGAAAAATAGCAAAATAACAAATTCTACAATGATGGAATAGCTGGAAGTTATACAGAACATAGTCAGATATGTGAGTAATGATATGTGTTATTTGATGTGATATAATGGTTGGTTTGCACAATATAATTGCTCAGAGTCAAATGGACCTTTGTGCCCCTCCCTATCCTATTTGTGACAAAATACCAGTTCAAGGTTATATAAGAGTTATCTTTGTAAAAAATATTTTTCATAAAATTTATATTTTATGGTTTAACATTGGTTTCATTCAACATTGGTTGAATAATGTAGCTATTATTTAGTATAATCCCTTCAAATTTAAATATAAAAGACTGAATTTGCTTGCCCCCTGGCTGTTCTCTTTTACCCAGCGATGAGAGAGAAAAACAGTAAAAAGACACATTTCTATAATTAGGAATTAACTGAAAATTTTATTGAACATAGTTCGATAGTTGCTTGTTTGATACGTGTTATGTGTAGTGATTTAGTTCTTTTAGTCTCTAGTATAATTACTTTGTCGATTTGGGTCTCTGTGCACCGCGTTACCCTTCAATGAAGAAGGAAATCAAAATAAAAATCTATTATCGTTGACTATTATATTAGATTACATAAATCATCATCATCTGTATAGAACAGATGTTTGCAATTTTTGCCTTTAGTACCTAAATACCTAGTACATAAGATTCATTTTTGTACCGGAGATATTTTCGGTCGTACAGAGCGAGATCATCATTCCGGAGTTTCGGTGCACCCTGAGCCGAGTCTGCCGTGACACTGTTCGCTATTTATCTGTTGTGTCCTGTTATGTTGTTGTGTTGTGTTTCGCGCATGGCAGTCAACCTAGTGAATGAGTGAGTTTTCAGGGTGGGAGACTACTACGTACTCTAGGAAGAAATGTTTGTTTATAACTCAATACACGTGACGAAAACGTGCACATTCGCCGTTGGCGACCGGCGAACCGAGGACGTCCTGTCCGCGTCGGTCGGAGGAATTAAATCTCCGATCGGTTCATCCTCAATGGCCTTAGCCTATCTCGGTGGTCTTGAATCTAAATAATCTCAACCCTCAGTGGATTTTATTACTCAGAAATTTAAAATCCAGTAGTTTTGAAGTAGAGAACTAAAGTAGTCTTGAGTAATAGTTTTGAATTCTAATAGTATGACCATAAGTAGTCTTGAGTCCTAAGTAGTCTTGAATTCCAAGTAGACCTAAATTCTAAATAATCTCAAAAACTAAGTGGTCTTCAATCCCTAGTAGTCTTAAAGTCTAATAATCTCAAATATCTGTACTCTCGGTACAAGTAATTTTGAACATCCGCAGCGTGGAATCTGTGCAATATAAAATCTGCAGTGGAAAACCTCTGCAGTGTAGACCTTCCATAGTTAGGCCTCAATAGTTAGTTATTGACCACAGTTATACTAGAATTCAAAAGACTTAAACCGCGACGTCTTAGACCTCTAAAGCCATCTGTCTATTTCTATGTCATGCTACTATCGGGAAGACCCTTCTCTAAAAAATAAGACTTCAGTTACACTAGTCTTTAAAACACTTAAAACTCGAAGTCTTAGACCTCCAATACCTTCTGTCTATTTCTATCATAGGCAACTATCTGAAAGATAAGTCTAACAAATAAAATCTTAGTTATACTAGACTTCAAATAAAAAATTAAAACTCGACTCTAATGCTTCTGTCTATTTCTATCGCATACTACTATCTAGGGAATGCAATACCGGTATACCGGTATACCGAATTACCGGTAAACCGCCCGATTTTTCGGCGGTATTTTTATCAGTATTTACCCCAAAAATACCGATATTTTCGGTATTTTTACATAAGCGCTATTTGATACATAATACACTAAAGTTTAAATTTCTCGGAACAAATTTATCTGTAAATATCATAATCGCATAAACAGCTATATCTTCAAGTGATTTTATAAAATAAACAAATGTCAAATATTATCTCAACTCGTCATTAACTAAATATTATTGCTTCACTAAGGGCTGCATATCGTGTTACAATAAATAGAATTGGACTGATAGATAATGATGTTTGTTTCATCTTATGTAAAAATGTAACGGTTTTTTAAGTGATATTTGCGCCAAAATATTTATATCATACAGATTACCCCTGCGTAATCTTTATTTCTTTCTAACTTTATACATAATAATTATGATAATTACTAAATATTTTTGCTTTTTACTACAATTATAAAATATATTTTTCGAAAACGTTTTAAGTTTGAAAATACTACAGAAGCATCACATTGTTTGAAATAACAATTCTCAACAATTATAGTAACATATTATTCATCTCAACAAAGTATCCGATCTTAAATTAGTGTAGAAAAATGATTTTTTTAAAATATTGGAGATTATGCTAATTTAACACATCGGTTACAGACAAAACAGTTTATTATAATAATGGAATATGATCTTTTATGAGTTTTTGGTCTTTCTTACTCATAAGTTTGTTTTTGGTGAAAAGTACTCAATATATTCGACAGTGATAATGAATTAATTAAATTGGATATACTTTTGTTAAATTATTATTTAAAAAAATAAACTTATTGTTTTATTTTATTATTTTTATTGTTTAGTTGAATATGGTTGTAGTTGTATATACATTTTTTTTATATTTGTACTAGTAACTTTCAATTTTGTTTACGTTTGTTTATGATAATAAAAATACCGGTAATTTACCGGTATTCCGGTTTTAAAATGAAAAATTACCGAAATACCGGTATTGAAATTTTCCATCGGTATTGCATTTCTCTACTACTATCTGGAAGACCCTTCTTTAACAAATAAGATCTTAGTCATACTATACTTCAAAAAACTGAAACCTCGACATCTTAGACCTCTAACGCCTTCTTTCGTTTTCTATCATATGCCACCACCAACAAGACCCTTCTCAAACAAATAATCGTGGCGACATGAACAAAAGCAATTTACGCGATAGCAATCTTTTCATTTTTCCGTATACCTATATTCAGGTATCAAATCAAATCGTCGCGGGACTTAATGATTTCGTTTTCCCTCGATGATTACCGCGGCGGTCGTTCAACAGACACCGTTAATCTGTGAACCTTTTTGCCGTCCTTTAAAGACCAAACGTTTCGGCTTTTTGCCCAAGGGGGGGTAGGGGCGGGGGTCCGATTTGGACCATTAGCCGGACCGTGTCGTCTGTTTCAACACTTTGCAGAGTCAGCTACGTCCCTTAGCAGACTCTGGCGTGTGATATATTGAATCACGAGACCAGGGAGGGGGTGAGACCAAAACTGCATAAACTAAAGATTGCGATGTGTAAATCATGCATGGAGATAACCTTCTTAACGCGGATTCGTATTCTAAACCGCTCTTATTTATTGCTATTTTCATTCGACACAAAATTTCAATATTATTGACTTACGACTCGCAGGATGTGCTCAGACTTTGTTTCGCTTGCCAGCAATTGCATATATTAAGTGCGATGACTCCCAGACGTCTTATATACATGTACACATACAAACACATGGATATTTCAGATTTTAAAATAATCTTGTGACATGGAGTAAATGCAAAATAAAGTACAAATTGTTTATATTAAAAAATCAGCTCTTGTATTTCGAGATTAAATCTGTAATTTTGACATCAACAGTTGATTGTAACAAATTATAATAATAATAAATAACAGTTATTTTTATTTAATCGATTAATATTCATAAGTTTTCTGTTTTTTGAGTCCATATTCTATTATAGTTTTGGGGTCTTTTCCATAATTTGGAAAATATTTTATTTATATATTTATTTCTATATAAAACGTGATTGATAATAACAAATGTTATCTTCAATACAGAACGCTGAAAGCTGAGAATGAAGTTTTACTCCTCTATGATGCACTTTTAGAAAATAAATAATTTACATAAATTATTTATTCAACTTTGTCCATCTTCTAAAGTTTATATAAGAATCGGTACTCGGTAAATTTCAGATTAATAAAGTTAATATCAAAACGTACAAATATAGTAGTATATGAAATTCTTCACAAATTTCTTGATATAGGGGAGACAGTGTACGGTTGTGCCAGTGTACGTTAGTGACAGTGAAATCGAGTCCAAAGGGAGAAAGATAAAATATGATTGTTCGAACAAAGTTCTCATTATGACTTTCAGTCAGTGCCTTACATTAACATGATCTATAGACCGCATTGCATTTAACAAGCGAAAAGTTAGTTGTCATGTTTAAATTCTTTTAATCATAACTGTTAATTGTATATAGATCACTATGTCTTTTATTTTGCTTTAAGTTCAATATTAGTAGTTATTTATCAGCAAATAGTTCTCGCTTAGATAATTTAGCTCAATCATAATGATGATTTGTTTTCAAAGTGTGCGTTGAATACGGTTGTGACAAATTTTGTGGGTACGGTTGTGACATGTATTTCTTGTCATTTCGGGTAAATATTGAACAAATGAAGAAAAATTTTACTTAACAAAGACAAAATACGAAAGAACAAGAAAAAGGAAAATTCAATGTAAGAAAAAAAAAAAAATTAAAATTAAATAATTCTTGTTAATTTTGTTTAAAAAATTATGTTTTGTTATATATTGTTATATTTTATTCATAAGCTTTGGTTAAATGTTTATGTTGTGTTGTATTACATAATATTATTATTAACCACAATGATAGTTGTTATAAACCATTTTGGTGTTATTATACCTATATTGTTTTGAACCTATTTTTATGCTAGTCACAACCGTCCCTGGGGGTGTAAACTTTGACGTTAACAAAAATGGAATTTTACACATAGTCCAACTGGAGCAAAATATTGCAGAAACTACAGTGTAAATATTATTGTGTGAATCAAAACACAAAAACATATTAAAAATCATGAAAAAGCGCGACATTATACACATAAGGGAAAGAGAATTATACACCCCTTGTCGTGTTACAGTAAAAAATAAAATAAGTTGTGATACATAAAATTTTGCTTACAATATTTTTAATTTATACTGTCAGTAACCTTAAAAGTTCAAATTTTATCGGCCTTTAAAATTTTATTTAACGAATCCTCAAATAGCTGTTGAGCATTTCCCAAGATGCGCCCCTGCCTCTTTTCTATTTTCTTTCATTTTTCGTGTTTCTGTTATATAAACGTTTGGTTATGATAAATACGATGAAAAAAATTTACCTATTTCCATTGTGGGTAAGCAAAGGCGACGGCATTATGGTGGAAAACAAATATTTGTTCAAGACTGCGGCGGCGGTTGTGAGACAACACAGGAGACGCTACGAACTTCGCCCATAATACAGATTTAGACATATTCCTTTGTACACGATTTATATAAAAGATTTATTCAGCTTTATACACTTTCGAAAGTCTACATCAGGTTCCGTACTCCGAACTTTCGGATTAATACAAATAACATCAGCTAAACTTTCACGAGTGTTCGATAGTATTAATTCTTACTACTCAATAGTTCTAAAAAAGATTCGTATCATTTTGTTATAATTTGCTTTTATTTTGTATTTTATTTATCATTTATCTTCATAAGATTTAAATTACTTGTAGAGTACCTAATCTAAAAATTATGACGTTCAGCAAAGCATCAGCTCTATATAGTTTTGATAATAAAGAAAAAAAATTTTTTTTATTTATTTTATGGTAGAGCTACGTTTAAAGGTCCGCGGTTAAAAGAGACCAGCACCAATATCTCAATACCAAGTAAAGTTAGAAGTTTTTAACAACAATATTAGAAAGTAGAGGGAAAAAGATGTATAATTAGCCACCACCTTGATTCTTGCGACTTCGTTATCAGGAGATAAACGACTATGTTTAAAAAATCTATAACAAAAGTATTTTCTTTCGTTGTTAGTTTTTGTTTGTTTGTGAGCACTGTTGTTTAGTGTTCGAGATCTTGATATAATTTTAATGTACATTCGGTTAACAAAGACAATTGTACAAAAAATAAATTTAACTTATAGTTATTCCAACTCTGCTGGTGAATATTTATGACGAAATACCAGATCAAGGTTATATTCAGTGTCATCTTTGTCAAAAATGTGCACATAAAATTTATAATTTGCATTGGTTGAATATTGCAGCCATTATTTCGAAAATGCCATCAAAATTAACATTAAGACATTTGATCTGTTTACCCCCAGGTTGTTTCATTTTTGCCGCCCATGGGGTAAAAAGGGGCAGAGGACAGAGAAAAATAATAAAAAAACACTTTCTATAATTTGGAATTAACTGAAAATTTACTGAACATGAAACGATAGTTATTTGTTTGATATGTGCTATATGTTGCAGTGTAGTTCTTTTGCTTTAAACAGTGTAATTACTTAAAATCAACTTGGAACTTTATGCCCAGCCCTATCCTATTATGAATTTGATCTAAAAGCTTTCTTGCTAAGCAATTAGTATGTTCAATCAGCATTGTCTGAATACATTGTCCGAATACCCCAATTCTGACAAAAATTTCATTTATTTAAAAAATCAAACCCTCCACCCTAATTTTTTTTAAATATAATTTGCAGCTTACAGTCGATTGACTTTATCTTCTAGTATTTCCATACAAAGTCATTCATGTATATCTATAATAAATTCATATTCATCGCATTTATCATATCCAACACATACCCTACATTTATATTCATAACACTATACGATACATCCAAATGCAATAGTATCTAAGAATTAAGCATTATTATAAAAAATATATCTAACATATACCAATATATATATATATATATATATATATATATATATATATATATTTATATCCAAATTTGTTATTTAATTTTAATGTTCAGATATATGTTGTTAATATTTAAGGACAGTACATCAATTTCAAAGATTTGAATTTGTCCGCCAAATGGCATTTTTCTCACTTTTTTTATTGAATGTTCGGAAACACCAAATTTGTCTTCTCAAAAACTTTACCAATTGTTCATTTCGTCAATACAAATAAAATGTTTTTTGAATCATTCCAATCGGACGCTCCGTTTTCTCAAAAACTGAAATACCATTTTTGGCACTTTTTTCCCCGTTTTTTCGAAACGGATAGACCCGCCTTTGCCAAAAACTAATCAGCACGCCTCCTTATCAAGAGGAATCGAATATTTTTTTTTGCTTCACATCGGTTGATTCGTGTTCTCGAAATCGTCGATGAAAATTTGTATCCAACACACACACACACACATACACACACACATACATCCATTTTCAGGGCATCACACAATGTTCAGAAACCTTTAAAACGTAAAGATATATAAACATTTTCATTTTCGATCATTTTGCAATTACTATAACTTACCCTACGGGAAGTAAATAATCCAAAAATAAATAATTTTCTAAAAGATGACAAAATAAGACAGGCCTAAAACTAAAAACTTTAAAATTCCTTGGTACTGAACTCTTATAAGAACCCACACCTTATCCCGGGTGAATAAATTTAGAGTTTAATCAAAACCATTCCTGGCGACCAGAATTTCGGGTCGTCGTGTCAGTCTGGTTGGAAATTCGGGAATTGCATCTGATATTTCTAATCTAATAAAAGACAAACAGCGAAGACATCGCATTAAACGAAGCAGAGAAATCATTTCATTAACCCGGAACAAGCCGCGGTGTTATTACGGATGCCAGATAATGCATTCACTTTGGCTTCCGAATTCAAATATTAATATTGGAGGAAGATACACTCACAACCAGATACACCCTGCAATGTTCACAAACCCTGGAAGGGTGGAGGAAGAGATATATTCTGATTTATATTTTGGGCTGTACTGCATGAAATTATTATTTCAGACACATGTGAACCAGTTAACTGTGATTGACGAGTATACTCGTAATGCATAAGTCGCAAAATATAATGACGAATATACCCGTCATGCGCATAAATCAGTGACCGTTGGCTGTTTACATTGTAGTTTTGAGAAAACCAAAACATATTCTCAAATAACAAAATTATTGGAATATTTCCAGACTATGACTGTATAGAATGAATAGATGTAAATGGCAGTTTATCTAAAGGAAATTTGCATGAACTTCTCGATATGGGTAAATCTCTCGACTTAATTAATAAGAAAAGAGATAGCTATTTAACTTATCTAAAACTAATTAGTTTAGTTTAATTAATAGTTTGATAGTTAATAGTTTAATTTAACTAATAAATAAATAGTTTAATTTAACTAAAATTTTATTTATTTACCACTTAGGCAGAGTAAGAAGGGAAAGCCAGTGTGCATACAGATCCAATAACTCATTTTTAATTTTAAATAACATCCTGCATATAAACTTGAAATGAAACATTGTCAGAAATATTCATCGGAAAAGTCAATTAACTATTACCTTAATTTATCTCTTATAAAATTGTTGATTTATACTTCATTTCAAGATAGGGGAAAGTGGAGATTAGGAGATACAAAGCAAAATGTGCAAAAAATTGCAGCTTTTGAGACAACGAAGCATCCGATTTGAATGTTTTTGAGAAAAGAAAAAAATTTTTTTTGATTTCAAAATTAAAAGGAAAAGTTTAATTTACAAAAAAATATATATCGAAAATAATTTGGATTTTAATTTTATTCCTAGCTAAAGTTCTAAAGCTCACGTATATACTTATATACTTTAAATAAATAATTTTAACTATGCAATTCAGTGTATATAATTCTTATAAATATTAGACAATATACTTCATATAGAATCTGCTCGATTAGGTTTTATTTATATATTTTTCATGTTAACTTCGTGGCATAATTAACAAGTTCTTATAATTTATTTATAAAATACGAATAATGAAAGATACAGTATTTATAATGATCTATTTGAAGACATTTACTATTCTCCGAATATTTCATTCCGGTACGGAAAGTTCCAGCAATTTGCCTTAAGGCACGATGCCATGCACCACTAGTTAATTTACTATTTTCTTACTGCTTAAACACTTGTCAGTTTAGAAGTTCTTACTATCCTAAACACACTCTAGCTTTCATAGAGGTTACATAAAAAAATGGTTTAATCTAACTTAAAAATAACAGTACATATTATAAAACAATTAAATAAGATATGATTCAAAATATATTCAGGTATCATAAACTTAATAAAAAGCTCAAAAACAAAAAATCTACCTACAAGAAAAAATACGTTTTCTATAAATCGGCGTTTTCTAAAACTTGATATATTGTTGTTTATTTCCTGATAACAAATTAAGGGGGTAAGTGGCTACACATCCTTTGCCTTCTACTTTGAATTAGCATTGTTTAAAAAAATATACTTTACATGTTTTTGAGATAATGGTGTTGGACCTTTTTTGCCAGCGGATCTTTAAGCCCTGCTCTACCCCATATAAAACGGTAATTTTATTATCAGAACAAACTGCATAATAAAAAATGCCCAATAATTAACATAATCTTTTTCCTGTATTGTCATCCTCTTTTACCTAAATTCACACCTCGACATGTAAATAAAAATATGTATGAAAAGATTTTTTTATTTTCGCGAAATTGCGAATCGTTCCGCCGGCACGTCGTGAAATCTCCCCGATGTAAATTATTTTATATGCTTGACACGTTTGTTTGCAATAAAATGAAGTATTCATAAATAACCACAAAATTGCATAAATATACAATAATATTACGTACAACGCGTTTTAGACAATGTTATGGACTTCGTAAAAAAATACAATAGCAGCAGTAATGGAAATTTAACTGCGGCCCAAACACCAAAGGAGATCCAGATACATGGAAATACATACATTTATGAAACACTAACACATATTTATATATTTATATGTGTACATACATATATAATATCTATAAATATCCAAGTAAGAATACACGATTTTATGACGCGTTTTATTGCCGCGCGTTAGTTCTGACGGAATAATTTATTATGGTTCAATATTTTTTGGAATAAATAAAACACTCATATTAAAATCAACAGAAAAGCTACATGTTTTTAAAGATTCGTAAAATGTATTTATTTTCAAAATTCAAACTTTTCGACATTGTTTCAATTAATATATGATATTTATATCCACAAAAATAACATTATTATTAACCAGTTAACTGTGGCTACAGTGCGCCAAGTTTAGTCGTCCGAATCGAGCCCAAAACGAGAATATTTGTCAATCACAGAGTAAGTTGCGTTGACAAGATATCGGATAAAAAATATGTTTTTTTTTACAAAACTAAAAAATATGATTGCTTATGGCTACATTTTATTCTTTGCTAACGTAAGCAAATAATTCTGATTAAATGTGCCAACTTTTGATGACGTTTGCCAACACACACTTAAGTACATTTTTTAAAGAAAGGTCCTCAAAGTCGACCGATTTTAAAAATCTTAAATTTATAGTTCATCATTCTTGATTATTTGGCGCAATTGTGTTGTTATGTGATCCTAGAAATTTATTCTCGGTTACAGTTCCAAAGATTATTATAGCAACAAAATTATTAAAAATTAACAACAAATAACCGAAAAATGGCCATAATTTCACCAAAAGCTCCAGCTTGCACTTAAAAGCTCAATTCCCAAATAACGTGAGATAATTTTTTTCTAATCTTTTCCAGGACAATTAAAGTCAATACTAACACCCCGTTTCAGCCCGACTTCAATTTAAGTTCTGGGGCACCCTGTATATAATATAAATTATAAATTGTAATATTGTTCATACTGATTATATTAGAAATATCTATGTACATAATTTTATCAGAAATTCTTCTGAAAAACTTCCACAAAAATTCTATGTAGTAGAACAAGAAAATATTAGTCTGTGAATTTGTAGTTGGAACAAAATGCGTTTTTTCATATGGATAAAGATTTCAAATAAGAATCTTAAGAAGAAAATATCTTGCAAAATTTTTAAAATTTTCGTAGGTCAAGTTATTCATAAATTTAAAGATCTCTATGAAAACAAACTAATGATGCAAATATTAAATTACTTCACTTAGATTTATCTTCAAATTCAAATTACAAAACAATCTCTTCGGTAATTTGTAATAAATATTTTTTAAATATAATCAGCTGGAAAATATTAGTCTGTAAATATTATGTGGAATATTTGAGAAAAAATGGAATGTTACTTAAAACTAAAATAAAAAATAATAAGTATTAAAATTTTACTTCAAATATTCTAATTATTAGCTATACATTCATGTACTTTATTATAGAGTTCATAATATTTAATCAGACTTTGAAAACAAATTAGATTAAAAATTATACCGTCATTATGTATTTTTTAAATGTTAAAGTTTTTTGTAAATTATCTGCATGAAATAAATAAATAATAAACTATAGACAAAATACACATTATTTACATGATTTTTATCAGGACTTCCCGATTCAGAAAAAAACAAGAATAGGTATTAATATATAGTTAGAGAAAAATTCTTTTTTATTCGGTAATAAAGTAAGCACTTTTTCTAATTTATCTGAGGTACATTAAATTATATTACATTATATATTGAATTATATTTAAGATATTTTATTATATTTTAACTATAAATTTGTACAAAAATTATAAAACTAAAATTGCCGTATATAAAATTCTGCACAGTTTTATTTTATTAGAATATAAGTGGCTCTAAAGTAATTAGGTTTAGGTGCATAATTACTCAACAATTTTGTTCAAAATATATGTGTTTCTGTTTGGTGTTCCATTTTCCAAATTCCTGTTACACGAAAAGTAAACTCTGATAAAAATAAAAAATTACCTAAAGCTATTGTGGATAAGTCGATCTACACCCCTAAAAATGTTGCGAAAACCTGTTCCCGATTAGATCGCATACAGTTAATGTGTTTCGATGTCCCTTCGTCCTTACATAAAGGACTTTGATGAGAAACGCCCACGAGCGACCGCACGATTGTGTCTTTCTGATCGATTTACGCGATCATCACTTTTGTTATCTTGACAGCGATGCAAGACCCCGCAGGACGCCCCAGGACGCCCTGGACAACCAGGGTAGGACGTTGACGGACGCCGACGGACACCGACGTAGAACGACAGCGATCGGCTTTGTGTTTCAATGACCTCGAATGAAAGATAAATGTTCGCTGAATACAAAGAGATGGAAAGAAAAATGCAGCTAATTGATGCAATAAGTTTTGGTTTATTTTAATATTGTTTAACTCTAGTAGCCATAAAAAAAGCAATTGAATATATCGAAATCCACAAAGTCACTAAAGTGGTCATCGTTACCGACAGCAAAAGCTGCTTAGATAAAATGAAAAATCTATTTCTTACTAAAAGATTAAGCGAGACATTAGTCTATGAAGTATGGAATAGCCTTATACAGCAATTGGAGCACGGGTATACGAGTATAGTTAAATTACTATAGACTAGATCGCACTCTGGTTCTAGAGGAAACGAAGAAGCGGACTCAATAGCAAAATGGGCTACGGAATATGAAACGATGATCAACCTAGCCACTAAGAAGGATTATATGACTAATTCAAATAAAAAAATATTGGACAAGGGGAATCGAACAGATCGTCGGAGACAAAGGAACAATACTACAAGGTAGTCAACCCCAAACTGCAACTGAAATATGCTGATAAAAACAGAGAAACTATCGTATCAATAACAAGACTGAGACTTAATCATGGCAACTTCCCTGCACATCTGAAAAGGCTGGCAATAAGAGTGTCAGAATCATGTCCTTGTGGAGCATCAAGTAGAACATCGGAACACATCATACTAGAATGTAGTATATTTGAGGCAAGCAGGGCTAAATTGTTAGAGGAACTGCACTCTATGAAAACACTGATCAAACCCTTCAATTTGACATCATTATTGCAAAATTTGAATTGTTATCCTTACATAATTAGGTTTGTTAATGATAGTAAAATTAAGATGTAAGTGAATGATATAATATATATGCTACCTATATATTGTATATTATGTATGTGGCTGAACGTTATCAGAGGCCAATAAAAGAAATAAAAAAAAGTTTAACTCGAAAGTGTCTTCTCTTGAAATTGGGTAAAACAACCTTATGTATGACGATCTGTTTTGCCTGCATTCTTCTTCATGTTATTCCTGTCATTCATTTTATATTATCTTGAATGACATTATGAATCCCATCCAGTTTTCTTTTCTATTTGCAATTGTATCTAGTAGGGTATTTTACTTTCCCATCTTTGGCAGTAGGGAAGACTGGTTACGGTGGTGCCACTTTTTTTTGATCAGCAGTATTTTTATTAGTTTACCAGTTAGCTGGGAGAAAAGTAAATTAAATGATAATTTCAACATATGTCTATGTCGAAATACTGAAATACTGTTCTTAAATACGATGGATTAGTCATAAAATCAAACCATATAAAAAAAAATTAATTAGATTAAAAAAACAATTGCTATAATCATCAAAATACTTTAAACAATGTTTATTGTCCGAAATATTTAGCACAGCATAATCATTTAAACGAAGCTTTTGAATATAATATAACGATATATGACAAAATATATTTTTTTAAGAAAGTTAAGAAATCTTTTTTTTGCTTGTCTTGAATTTTTCTTTTTTTTTCCATATTATGTCTTTGGATTTTTTTTTTATTTCTTTTCTTTATTTCTGTTTCATCTTCAGCCGCATACGACTAAAAATACATGTCACAACCGTACCCCAAAATTTGTCACAACCGTACCCAACGCACACTTTTGAAAACAAATAATCATTATGACTGAGCTAAATTATCTAAGCAAAAACGAATTGCTGGTAAATAACTATTAATGCTCAACTTATAGCAAAATAACCAAGTGTAGATCACATCATATACAATTTAACTGTTAAAATTAAAAGAATTCGAACATGAAAACTTACTTTTGTCTCTTTGAAAGCAATGCAGCTTACGAATCATCCTAATATAGCGCTAACCTTAATAATGGAAACTTGTTCGAGCAAATATGCTTCATTTGTTCCCCTTTGGACCCTACCTCACAATCAGTACAATTAAGCTGTTATGACGAATCATACAAAAATATATACTTAGGGGCTGTCCATTAAAGACGTGATTTTTTCTTAAACATTTTTACCCCACATCCCTCTAGGTCATACGTAGTGATACTTAAAATTAGAACCACCTCCCCCATCTCGAACCACGTGTATTGAAGACCTAAAAACGGACTTTTTTTGAAAACTTTAGATTTTTTATGATTTTTTTCGGATTTTTGTCGTTGTAGTAAGATCATGCATATTGATATTTTACTACAACGACAACCCTCCTTCACCCTTGTAATAATTTATACACTCTTCTTTCTTTTTCTTTATATACTCACACATATTTCGTAACATCCTTTTAAAACTACTTACTTATAGCAATCACAAATTCACCAATGTGCAATTAAATCCCTCATCGGCTCTAAAAATACTCCCGTACCTCCACTCACCCCTTTCGGCTACAAAATAAAACAAACACTTAACGGTCGATACCAGCAATTCGCAAATTCGCAAATTCGCAAATTCGCAGTCCGATCCTACATCAAAAGTAATCACATCAGACGACGTAACACAAAGTCTGTGGAAACAACGAGCCGGCCATCCGCCCCTCCTCAGAAAATAGAAATCCCATCGGCCGAATTAACCGCCCGAGCCCCCATAGCCCGCTCCCATGCACCTGGATGTGAGGATTCGTTTTGCGCCAAAATAATAGTCTGCGGGTTCCGTAATAATTGACACTATTATTAACACACTTTATTTATAATCGATTTATTTATAATCATATATGATAAAAAATGAATTGAGTAGTGGATTCAGTATTGTCACCAGGAATATAAAGTAACAAAAATTATTCATATAGTCAATACGTCAAATGTTCATTGCAGCAACCAAATAGACGTTTTCATGATGCATACTCACATTCGAACCCATCTATAGTTGACATTACTCAACCTTTTGGCATGAGGAGATTGAAACGAAAACGGCCTTTAGACTTAGTCTTCGATTAGGTCTAATATAATATCATATTAATTGTAAAACTGAGAAGTTCTCATTGGAGTTCTTCTTAGGCATCGCTCCTAAATATTGTCATTTTAGCTCATAGGAATCTTTATGTATTTCTGATTGCTAAATAAAACTGAGTTTACAAAAAAAAAAAAAAATGATGCATACTCACAGTGTCCTCCCAACCCTTACACCAGGCTTTCCCAAGCAATTTGTGTTGCAAGAAATAAACTAATGTTTTTTTTTATCAAATCATCTTTTGATTTTTTTTTAGCAATGAGCTTTACCGATTTCTCAAAAGCACGACACAAACCTTGTATTCAAAAATACATGTACAATACAAACAGAGTAAGATACATTAATTTTGAAAATCTACATATCAAAAGTGTTTTTTTATGTTGAAATAATATATAATTTTAAAAAATTATTTTATAAAAATTTTGAAATTTTATGAATATTTTAAATTAGTTTCAACATTTTAAAAACTTTAAAATTTTCTGAAAAAATTTGGATTTTTTTCAAAGCGATCACGTCTCATAACTCCTTTACAGGCGATGGAAGCGCATAAGCGCCGCATCGTAGACGAACGACTTAACCTTCTAAATCTTGGTACGAAACCTAAAGCAATGCAAACAAAATATGTACTTATTATTGAAATCTCTATACAATATCTGATAATTAGATGCGCATGTGACCATGACCTATTGACCTCCTAATGACCATCTTTGACAGACAAATGGCATTTTCTTCAAATATTTCTTTGTAGATCTCAAGAGCAGGACCTGCCTTCCCAAAAATTTACTCAATTCTTCCGTAATCTTCAATACGAGTAAAATGTTTTTCGAACCATTCAAATCGGACACTTCGTACTCTCAAAAACTGAATTTGGCACTTTTTGCTCAACAATCAGTATTTCTAAAACAGCTAGAATTGCCTTTACCAAAAACTAATCAACACGTTTCCTCGTCAATAGAAGTAGAATATTTGTCAAATGTTTTTCAAATTGGTTGATCTGTGCTCTCCAAATCGTCGACAAAAATTTGTATCAGTACATATGTACATACATACTACACACACACATATATCCATTATTCTAAGGTATGCCAAAATGTTCAAAACGAAAACGTCCTTATGCGAAAATTTCGATTTTTTGCGATTACTATAACTTATCCTACGCGAAGTTAATTAATATGAAAGTGTATATTATTATTTATAAAACATTTTGCGATAATTCTAGTCTCAGTCGAAAGGAAAGCAACCCTCTCGCCTCTAAGAAGAAACAACTAGATTCTTCAATTAAAACTTTTGTTTATTCAGTAAACGCAAAAGAGATCGTTGTTATAATAATATCCATGTACCAGACCAGGCACCAGAAATACACACACACACAAACACACACACACACACACACATATATATATATATATATATATATATATATATGCATCTATAATATATAAAAGAAGTATTAAATATGTATATAACATATTGATTTATACTAATAATTAATCAAAAAAATAAAAAATATTAGGTTTTTGTAATTACGACGTTTCGTAACTAGAAATCTTGTATGTATGTATGTATTGTTGTGTATTTTATGCAATGTTGAAAAGTTTGTGGATAAAAATCACCCCGAAAAAGATGAAGGTAGTCAAAAAATATGTTTGTCACTGAAAATAGCTCATTTCGGGCACTGCGGTGTTACATGGCAATGAAAAATCTCCCACACTATTCTTTCTAGAATTGAATGAAAACTTAACTCAGCTCACGGTACTGCCCTAGGAGAGTACTACCCACTATTATATATATATATATATATATATATATATATATATATAATTTAGCCCCAACCTTTCCAACTATCACATTACAGACGCCCTAGATTTACCACAGAAGTCATTCATAATTATGTTATTTTTTCACGGTTGCCGGAGTGATGATGCAGCTTCCGTCTTTATATTACACAGAATTTCCTTTTCGTGTTTCTTTTATTACTCATTCGACAAATTACCATGACAATAAATACAGATAATAAAAAGGAAAAGGGCCCCTTGAACGGAATGCTATTCGTTTATTATGATTGACACGATAAAAGAATGTTGTTAGACACATGATAAACATACTTAAGTATTTATTATGTAACTATAATGTCATTCCACTGTTTTTTAACAATTTATAAAGTCATTAGTTAAGACGTTTTGAGAGCGATGATTTTATCCATTATCATAGATTCACGCACATAAGTTCACGTATTTAGCAGGAGAGACTGGGTATGGTTGAGCCAGGGTATGGTAGATACAGTTGTCGTAACAGCTAAACTATACTGATTTTGAGATAGGTTCGCAAGAAAAGATAAAGTATGATTGTTCGAACAAGTTTCCATTATTGCTTTTAGTCAGTGCCTAATATTAACAGGGCATGTAGACCGCATTGCTTTCAAACAGTTAAAAGTAAGTTAGTGGTTCGATTTCTTTTAATAATAACTGTATGCAGATAGATCACTTTGTTTGTTTCGATTTTCGATTTTCTTTGCTCCTAGGGGCTCGAATGCTTCCAAGTTGATAAAAAAAATCCTCTATAAGTTTTAGCTCCTAATAATGTCTTTTAGATAGTGCGCAATTCAATCAAAGTTTTGCATGAAATTACCATGGAAAAATTTTCAAAAATTTTAAAAATGTTTTTAAATATAACTTAGCGAACAAATGAATGAGTTTTATTCAAAATTCGACGCTCTACAAAACAAATTATAAAAAACCTGTTTTGCAGAGCGTCGAATTTTCAATAAAAGATGACACGAATTGTCACTTTTAATTCATTTGTCGCTAAGTTGTACCTAAAAAACATTTCTAAAATTTTCGATTTTTTTCCATTCTATTCCCATTGATTAAATTGCGCACGGTCTAAAAGTTAATATTAAGAGCTAAAACTTTTAGAGAATTTTTTTTATGAATTTGGAAGCATTTAAGCCCCTGGGAGCAATAAAATTCAAAAATGTCCATAATAAGGACCACCCTAATATATACATATATATATATATATATATATATATATATATGTATATTTCTTAAAATCAAATCAATTTAACAAAAATGTTAATTCAATATCATCTGGAATGATTTATTAATGTTAAAATACAATATTTAGGGTGCAAGATGCTTGAGTGTTTTTTACAAACAAAAATGAGAATATATCTATATATATATATCTATGTATATTCGATTGCATTGTGAATATTATTTTATTATTATTGTTTAAAACTTAAAGTTTATGATTTGATTTTTGCTAAATGCAACTTGTATTTTTCTCCCAAGAAACAAACAACTTCAATCCTTAATCCAAAATGAGCACTTTCAACCACCTCATTAAAACGGCTTCGTGTTAAACCCATGTTATTATTGCGCGGCTTTTCAGACAATTGTGTTTTTTTCTCCCTTTTTTTCTAGAAATGTGCAATTATTGCCGAAGCGGCAAATTCATGAAAATGCATTTAACGATAAGTACAGAGCCGATCGATCGATCAGCATTTATTCTGAAGAGATAAAAGTCGGCATTAAAAGTTTTTAATTTCTAATGGTTTCGCCCGAGACTTATAAACTCTAATTGCGTAATGAGAGGCCACTCTCTGAGGGTGCTACGCCCTGCACGTAGCCCTTGCAGAGTTCAGAGATCCGGAATTTAATTTCTTGATCACTTTGGCATCATATATAAACAATTTTTTTTACCGGAATTTTTCTATAATATTCGGGTGAAGCGGGGCTTAAAGATCCGAGGGTAAAAAGGTCCTCCACCGATATCTCAAAAACAAGTCAAGATAAAAAAAATTAACAACAATATTAGAAAGTAGAAGGAAAAGGATGTATAACCAGCCATCATATTAATTGTCACGATGTTGCTATTGCAAGAGAAAAGGCAATGCTTGAAAATCCATAACAAAAGTACTTTCTTTAGTTATTAGTTTTTTTGGTTATGAGCACTATTGTTTAGTTTACGAGATCTCAATATAATTTTTAAGTATGCGTTATTTATTTGTTTTATAAGATCTAATGGTATTTTGAAGTTAGATTTAACATTTTTGTTTTTATAACCTCTATAACAGCTTACATGTAGGTGGAATAAAAAGGACCATCTGAGCATTTACCCTGGTAAAGTTGTAAACAATAAAAAATAGTAAATATAAAATTAACTTTTATAAATTAAAATACAATTTTTCAAGAAACAAGTCAAATGAAAAGTTATTACTACTCTGCTAATGATTATTTCTCACAAATTATCAAATCAAAGTTATATACAGTGTTAACTCTGTAAAAAATGTATCCACAAAATTTATAATTTGCATTGGTTGAATTATGTAGCTATTAGAGTTCGTAAAATCCCTTCAAAATTAAAATAAGACATTTGACCTATTTGCCACCTGGCAGTCCCAATTTACCCCGCCTACGGAGTAAAAAAACCAGGTGACAAATGTTTGAAAAACAGCAAAAAAAAACATTTCTACAATGATGAATTTGCTAGAAGCAAATGAAGCTCTACTTAACATAGTCAGATTGTTCTTTGTTCAATATGTGTTACTTGTTGTGGTGTAATTGATTTGATTTTCTCAATATAACTGATCAAAGTCAAATTGGACCATTGTGCCCCGCTCTTCCCTATATAAAAGTGTGAGAAGTTTGCATATATAACAGTCATATTTAAAATCCTAGATCATGTAGATATCATATATAAAGAAATAATTTTATTTCTTAAACCACAAGAATCAACAGCAGCTAAACCTCAACTCCTTGATAACTTTAAAATTATTTTAATTCATATATAACGCCCTGCAGCAGCCACAATTTAAATACTTGATCACTCTAGTAACATTTATTAACATAAATTCACCAACAGAATTTTCCTACAACATCATAAAACAGTGTAGATAAAACCTTTCAATGAAATAAGTATGTTTTTTTTATAATCAGCACTTTCAAAATTCAGAAAAACAAAATTTAATTCCATGATCAGCACCCTGGCAATATTTATTAATAATAAGTATCTACAACTATCTAAAACTTCCAAAACTTTATAAAACTAGTGGTGCACTGGTGCATAGCATTAAAATTAAATTTATTAAAAAAACTTTTTTTGAAAGAAGTTCTTCTGAAATTTTTTTCAGAATTTTGAAATTTAACTTCTTTTTTTTGAATTTTGAATATTTTTTTATATTTTGAAATGTTTGAATTGTTTTTTGAAGCAATCGCGCTGAGTCGAGACCAACACATACATCCATTTTTCTGAGGTATGGCAAAATGTTCAGAAATCTCTGAATTGTAAAGATATATAAAAAAATTCATTTTCGATTTTTTTGAGATTACTATAACTTACCCTACGGAAAGTTAAAAAAATGAGCGAAATTATAGATTTGAAAAAAATCTGTAGACCGGGTTGAAAATACGTTACTTAATTTTTGGCTATCATATCACTCATAAAAACATTTTTACTCAATTTATGCAATTTTTATGTAACATGTAATCCAAAACAAAGTAATAGTATGATTTATAGCCTGTTGAAAAAAAAGTTGGTTTAAAACGAGTCAATTACCAAATGTAGTACAAAAATATCGTAAGTTCCGATTAGACTGTTACCATCATCAGATATCCTAAACATTTCCATTCAATATTATATCTATCGTTGTTTTTATTTAGCTCATCGTTATTCAAACGGAATCAGGAAATTGCAGAGTGCCAGCAATCTCTTCGATCAGATCGCGAGCGCCCGATACGGGGTTTGACATTTATTAATCCGAATGCAGAGCCCCCCCAGCACCGAGAGTGGGAGCAATATCGATATTCGGGGGACGAGATGACACGTGGGGCAATCGAGTTCGACATAACGCGAAAAACGAATTTTGAAACTAGAATGGATAGGTAAATATATGATGTTAATGTATATAGTTGAGCACAAGACACTGAGGGTTCCGTACAAACATGGATCATAATTTAAAGTTTTGTAAAGTATATTATACTTCGTATTTTTCAAATATTTTTTTAATATATATTATTTTATTACCATAGTAATACAGATCAAAACTAGTGGTGAATGGCATTGTGCCTTGAAGCAAATAGCTGGTACTTCCCGTACCAGAATTAAATATTCGAGGAAAAAAACAGTAATCACTAAATATTGATCAATGAATAATAACAATTGTTTTAAACATTTTCAAACAGATAATTATAATCACTATATATTTTATCGTTCTTAAAATATCAATCTTATCGCTCAAAACACTTGAGAAGGTTTACACTAGCAAGCAGTGCTTAATGAATCGATCTGAGGATATATTTCTTACGATCAGAATAACGCATTTGAAATATATACATTTTCAAATTGGATTGTTAATTTGAAATTCATATTTGAAGTATAAAATTATGTATATTTTTGAAAATTTTGAATTGGATAAAAATTAAAAATCTTGGTACGGAACCCAAAAAAAATGTAACAAAATTAACTCTCATTTTTGAAAACTTCATCAAATATCTGATAACTTTATGTGCATATGTCTAATGATCATTTTTGACCGCTAAATATCTTTTTTTTTACTTTTCCTTCTGTATATCCGAAACCGCTAGACCTGCCTCACCAAAAATTTTCATAAATTCTTCATTTTGTCAATACCAGTAAAATGTTTTTTAAATCATTCAAATCAGGTTCTCCGTTCTCTCAAAAACTGAGTTACCGTTTTTGGCACTTTTTTCCCCGTATCTCGAAACGACTGGACCTGTCTTCACCAAAACCTAATCAGCACGTCTTTTCATCAGAAGAAATCAAATGTTCTTTAAATCATTCAAATCGGTTGGTCGATGCGCCCGAAATCGTGGACGAACTATTGTATCCAAACATACACACACACATACATCCATTTTTTCTGAGGTATGCCAAAAGGTATTAGGATGGTCAGAATAATTCGGTGTTGTTCAGGTTCACAACCTTTGAAACGTAAACTTACGCAAAAATTTTCATTTGCATTTTTTTTGCGATTACTATAACTTACCCTACGGGAAGTTAATAAGTTGTAAATCTCATTGAGGCTATTCAACAATTTAGATAGAAATTTATTAAATAAAACTATTAGTCACATGCATAGAATCTCATAAAATATAACATCAGCAGTATCTATATACATTTGCAACATTTATTAAACTTTGCATTATCTATAAATCTCAACATAGATAATATTCAACAAGATAATCCACAATATAGACCATATTCAACATAGTAACAGAGACTTCTCTCAACATTATTATAACTTGTCCTAAATAGTCCTCAACATAGATAATCCTCATCATAGGTTGTCAAAATCATAGATGATTCCCATCATAGACAACATTCAACATAGATGATTCTATATGTTTCAAATAATTTACATTTGTACAACTTAAAATACTTATTCAAGTAAATAACTCGGTAACCATTCATCAATTAGACAGAAATATTTCGAACATCCAAAAATTCCTATAGAATCCGAACAATAATAAATCGTCAATCTATCAATTTTATTTCAACATCAACAATAAACATAAACATTTCCAGCCTTGATAAAACTTTGCATCATCATCTTATTATTAGAGAATCTTCAACAGGACAGTCCACAATATAGATAATATTCAACATAACAGTTTTCAACATGGTTGTATCTTGCCTTGGATAGTCCTCAACATATATAATCCTCACAATTAATAATCATAACCATGCATAATTTTTTATCAGATCACAATTAACATAGACAGTTCTAAAATAGAAATTCTCACAATTAACATAGATACTCAAACAATATAATCTACAAAGTAGACAATTCAACATAGACAGCTCTCAACATGGTTTCATTTCGTCCTAGATAATCCTCAAAAGATGATCTACTCAATAGATCAGCGGTCGAGAACCTTTTTAATCATTACCCCAAATTTTTTTCTAATTGATATTACCCTCATGACCTAGAGTAGTTCCCTATACGTGGAACTACGTAGCAAATGACCTAGAGTAGTTCCCTATACGTGGAACTACGTAGCAAATACAGTAAATATCAACTAAAAATACTTACTTTTTACCTTCAAAATTAAATTTTTACTCCATTTGAGGTAATTTAACCCGGATCCCTGACCACTGCAATAGATAATCATCATCATAGATAATTCCTATCATAGACAACATTGACAGATTATCGTCAATATCAACATGCATAATTCTCAACTTCAATAATCCTCAACGTTGATACTATTGATTGCCAGTATAATATCTTATCGATATAAATAATTAATTATCATCAAAGTAATGACTACCCTAAACGTCGGTTCAGGTATAGATGTTTAAGTATCCTTCAACATCGGTTATCCTAACAACATCGAATATTGTCTGACCATCCTAAATACCTGTAATTCCTTTCAATATCGATGTTTTTTTCCAGCATGAATATTTTTCCTCAAATTGCGCGCCCCCCAGGAGTGTTCCAAACTTCTCTCGTCCCCGTTCGAGGTGCTTTCGATAATCACAACCTCTTCGTATCTGCCATTGTGTTATTTAGCGATTTCTTTTTTCTTATGGCAGCAGCCATTGTTGGAAACGTCAAATCAGTATTTACACTGTGTTTCCTTTATTCGTTTGTCGTTTCGTTTTTTCTACCATCTTATTTACCTATTGAACCACCCTCTTCGGGCGAGAGAATAGGGCTGCAGGTCTCCCGCATTTATAATATAT
>NW_020538040.1:131345770-131409988 GCF_003426905.1 Ctenocephalides felis
CGCCCCGTCCGAGTCGCGACGACGTACAAACTACTTGTCCTTCCCAGACGGCGAGTGCGACCTCGCCGCCCGCCCTTTGCCGCCTGGCGGTGTCCGCCGGACGACTCTTCTTACTCGCTGGCGGTCGTTATTAAATCCACGAAAACTCTTTCGAAACGCACAAAACCGAACCGTAATATGCAGCGCAACCCCCGCCCGGGCCAGGGCAGCGCAATAATCAAATATTTATATTTAGTTGGATGTAACTAATGGCGACGTTACGTATTGTGTGCAACTTTACATACTAAAATATTTTTCAAGAGATTTTTGAATTAATGAACGATTCGGCTGCTGCAGTTCTACGCTGTTTTGCTAATATTATGTATCGATATTTATTTAAAAGTTAAAACAATAATAAATGAAATATAACAATATATAATATACTATAATTTTTTAAACAAAGTTAACGAGAATTTTTGGTGAAACCTTTTTTTTACTTGTATTGAATTTTCCTGTTTTTTCTTCTTCGTATTTTGTCTTATTTAAGTAAGATTTCTTTCGTCTGTTTATTTTTTATCCGAAAAGAACAAGAAATACTTGTCACAATGGTACCCAGAAAATTGTCACAACCGTACCCAGCGCACCGTTTGAAAACAAATAATCATTTTGACTGAGCTAATTACGTAAACAAAAACTAATTTTTGGTAAATAACTACTAATGTTTAACCTACAACAAAATAATAAATAAAATGATATATCTGAAATAATTAACAATTATAATTAGAAGGATTCGAATATGAAAACTTAATTTTGACTCTTTGATAGCAATGCGGTCCACAGATTTTGTAAGGCACTGACTGAAGACAATAATGGGAACTTGTTCGAACAAACATACTTTATCGTTCTTTTTAGGGGCTTTATCTCAAAATCAGTACAGTTCAGCTGTTATCACGACTGTCACTCTCACTACCGTAACCTAGCAAATCAGCTAATATCTATTATAATTAGTTATAAACATGTTTCTCAAAAATAATATATTTTTAGATCTATATTTATTGCTTCGAATTTCATCATTAGCGTCTTAAAATAAACTTTTCTTGCTTCACCGATTTACATTACATTTTGACGTTTTGAGAATAATTCCTATCACATTCAGCTTCAAGTAAGTAAGTTAAGTTAGTAAATTATTAATTTCAATTCATGGCAACAAATACTACTAGATGAGTGATCATGCATAGATACTTCATTTCCTTCATTTTATTTATAGAAATTAGAATTTATATAAATAGTACTATATAAAATTGCTCAATATATTTACAAAAATGAACTTATAATCTATCATAACTATTAAAGAATCTTTCCCTTTTGTATGAACCCTTTCTGCCTGTACTTTCTACAGAACATTTGGTGGTTGGTCGGAACCATTTCTATTTGCACTAATTATAAGGTCTTTAACGAATCTTCATTGCCTGCACTTTTGAACTTTTGATGTCTGTACCTAGCTTTTGATGTCTGTATCTAGCTTTTGATGCCTGCACCGAACATTTAATGCCTTCACCGAACATTTAATGTCTGCACCGAACTTTTAATGTCTGCACCAAACTTTTATTGCCTGTCCCTAATTTTAATGTCTGTATCTGACTTTTGATACCTGCACAGAACCTTTAATAGTTGTACCGAATATTTGATGCTTTTACCGAACCTTTGATGCCTGCACCGAAACTTTGATGCCTGCACCGAACCTTTGATGTCTGCAGCTAACTTTGATGCCTGCATCGAACTTTTAGCGTATACACTGAACATTATAGAACCTTTTCTGTTCGCTCAAATTTTTAATGTTTGTAGTGAACTTGTTCTATTTGTACTGATCCTTTAGTTTTTGCCGAACCATTATGTTTATACGGAACCTTTTATTACGTATCTCAACATTTTGTTTTAAATTCAATTACTACATAAGAATCATGAAATAGTAGAGTTGCTATGGAATTAACTAGATTTACGTGAGTACTTATGGAATAAGTTTGTTTTACTCATTCGTGGAATAAAGAACATTTCGTGTTAGTAGCAACCATCGGTGTATTTAATCACTTTTTTCTTTGTGGTTAAATTGTCGAGGTTTACATGTTTGTACGGAACCTTCTTCCATGTTCATCCCATCATCTTTCTTCCTCACGTTTAAATATCATTACATAATCAAATTCATACACTGTAACGAGAGAATTACCACAGGTGTCTTTTAATCCAAGACATTTGTAGAACAAGGTACCTTTCATGTTTGTACGGAACCTTTTCCTGTGTATTCCATCATCTTTCTCCTCTGTTTGAAATTTAATTACACAATCAGAATCGCGAGATGTAACGAGAGAATTATCACGGGTCTAACTTTCAATCCGTGTGAGGAATTTCGTGTTCCGGAACGCAAGGGGTGAATACGATTTGGGGTTTCTTGACCTAGGACAACGATATTATATTACGCTCGTGGCGGGGGCAAGGGCGAATAACTACACCGGTGCTGTAGATCGAAGATAGAAGTACAGTCAAGTGGGGATGAACGGAATGGAGTACAGTATCATTGTACTTTTTAGTTGATATTAGATTGTGTTTTAATTTATTTTCTGTATTTTCTGGACGAAAATTAAAATGATTAATTTTATTTTTTGTTTTTTACAAATCAATTCATTTTTTTCTAAATAATTTTATGATGGTCAATTTTTATAATAATTATTATATGAATAAAGGTTTAGAATTTTGATATGTACAATATATAGTCTAATAGTTCAGAATCTAAAAGTCTTGTATTTTTTGGGTTTAGAGGTAAAATTTTGGGAGAAAAAATGTTGTTTTATTGTGATCATTTTCTCCGAATTTTTCTCATCCTATTCGAGATTAAATTATAAGCATTTTCCATAAGATACGAATAATTTTGTAAGTATTCATTTTATTACTGTAAACTTATTGTAAACAACAACTAGGGTGCATTGGGTACTGTTAAGACACTTTTTTTGATCGGCCATAACTTTGTAAATATACCAGTTAGCTGAAAAAAGTAAATTAAATGGTAATTTGAACGTTTGTCTACGTGGAAATATTGAAATACTATCTTTAAATACGATGGATTTGTCATAAAATCAAATAATACAAGAAAAGCGCGAGTGTCATAAGCGTCCAAGTCCCCAATAATTCGCGTAAGCGTAAACACCCCCAGGGACGGTTGTGACAGGCATTAAAATAAGATAAAACAGTAGGTATTAACACCAAAATGATTTATAATGTTTATTGTCGTTAATAGCAATATTATGTTACAAAATGAACGTTTAAATAAAGCTTGTGAATAAAATATAGCAATATATACAACACATATTTTTTTAAACAAAGTTAACAAGAATTCTTTGTGAAATCTATTTTTATCCTATATTGAATTTGTTATTTCCTTTCTTTCCGTATTTTGTCTTAGTTAAGGTAAAAGGACAAGAAATATATATCACATTCGTACCCACAACATTTGTCACAACCGTACCCAAAGCACACTTCTGAAAACAAATTATCGTTATGATTGAGCTAAATTATTTACACCGATAGTAATTGTAGGTAATTAACTTCTGATATTTAATTTAGGGGAAAGTCCCCGAGTGCCGGACACCTAATGCTATTTATAAATAAATCAAAAAATATATTAGGAAACGTTTATCAAATTATGACTTATGTTAGATAACAAAGTTATAAATCAAACTACATTAACAAAAACGCAACCTTTGCTTAAGAATAGTTAATACTATCAATTAAACTTTGGTAACAAAATTTTAAAATGTGGCACCTAGTACCGGACATTTAAAAATAATCTGCATTGAACACATATGTAGCCATCTCCACACTTTGGAATGTCTACACATATGTGTTTGACGAATATTCTTAGATATTGCAACAAAAAAAAATACTATTTATCTACCCTTTTGGCTAGGCCACACCGATGCTCTCAGCTGGAGCATTCATCATAAGATTTTCAATCTTTGACTAGTAAATACGAAAGATGTGGGTATGTAGTAATCGTTAGCACTCAACAGAACAAAATTATTACGTCAATTCTCACAAGAAATATCAATATGTTTACTGTCCGGCGCTAAGGCACGACTTAGTGTCCGGTGCTAAGCGACAGACATTTTTGTTCATTTGGTGGCACCTACTAAAACTGTTTAAAATATCTAATAATATTCTATCATTTTACGGATAACAATCAAGTACTACTTTTATCTTTGCATACCACTCAAATGTTAATGCATAAATACATTAGAATTACGTTTATTGATATTTAGGTGACGCCGTGATTTTGCGCCTAGAACAGAAAAGGGTTGCTCCCGCCGTGGCCGTGTGCGTCACAGGCGAGGATTGGCGCGTGATCCTGTACCTTTGTGTCCCCCGTGCCCTTTCACTTGTATTTTGAAATGAAAAGATTTATACTCGCTTAAATAATTCGTGTTAAATAGAGTGTCCGGCAATAGGTGCTGTGCGGCGTTACGGAACTTCTCTCTACAGCAAAACACCAAACAAAGTGATATATCTGTATACAATTAACAGTTATTATTAGAAGAATTTGAACATGAAAACTTATTTTTGACTCGTTAAAAGCAATGCGGTCTATGGATCATGCTAATGTAAGAGAGTGACTGAAAGCGATAATGAAGACTTGTTCGAACAAACATACTTCATCTTTCTCCCTTTGATCCATATCTTAAAATCAGCATAGTTTAGCTATTATGACGATTGTCACTATCGTACTCTGGCACAATCTTAGCCAGTCTCCCCCACTATTATGGTGATATTTGTTTTATGGTCGAAAATACAGTGAGCATAACACAATTTTGGAAGCACATGATTTTGCCCATGACCAGCGCATTTCTATTTTTTTCTATCTATTATATTTACTTATATTTACTAAACTTTTATAATTATTTAACAATTTAATTCGTATTTCTATTACGCTTTTTGTAACGCTCTCATCGTCATGCTTTGACTAAAAGATACTCTCCGAGTCCAATATGCCTGTGGTACTTTCTTCAAAAAAGACTCACATTACATCTAAAAGGATTAATTCATTAAAATCTATCTCAACAATTTTTTATAAACATGTTATGTCAATTATAATTTTCGACTGTGCGTTTTTAAACTGCGCTTTCCCTCGGTTCGATCTCTCCACCGCCACTTTATGAATATCAAATAAGATCCGTTGTAAATGCCGAAACGTGCAAAGTATGCCGTTAGCTCAGGTACAGCCTGATTTATGTCGATGCTCTCTTAACTTTATATTCAAGAAATTAAAGTTGCACCAAGACGCTTCTTTTTATTTCGGATGCCCCTGGAAGGGATGATAGGGAAGGGTACAGATGGAGATCGGAGAGTTGATGGTAATTGTCAAGTTGAGCCAAAATAGGTTGTTATTCTGTTATTTTTATTTTATTTTCAATAGCAATCAGAATACAGTACAATTCTATGAGCTATTTGGCTTATATCATTTACTCACACACATACACACACATACTTTTAAACACACATATAAATTATTGTGATAAATATTATATATCCATATTAATATTATATATTCATATTATATCCATAGTTGAAAAATCACTCCAATAAGTGAAATCATCAATACGGTTCATATTATATGTGCAAAGATATGGTAGTGCTAAAAGTCCTGAAGATTATCATTGGGCAGCTTCTTCTTCAGTTTTTTTGAAATTCAATCTATGTGAATTCAAAAAATAATTAAAATATAAAATTATATACTTTTGGAAGAATTTTCTGCAAATGATTTTGCTGGTCTCTGCCAATCCGCATATATTTGTACAAGACTTTTTAGATGATCTGGAGATAGAGATCATTTAAATCTTTGAATATTTAAGTCCTGCAGTTGTGCTAAGATCTGATTTTGTGATCTTACCTGTTTTGAATGCTTTTACCAAAATATTTTAGATTGAATTTAGCAGAGGTTTTTCTCAAGAAGAATCCACAAAAATCGAGACATCTTATACGTGCTCCTTGTTTATTTTCAGTATCGAAATTTATACTTTCGATTTTTATCACCTGTCCCCTGTTCCTCAGCTCTAATCTAGTTGTTTATTCTAGACACCTTCTTGTTATTTCGATTTTCTTATTCGTTCGCGGAATACTTTGAATGTATAATTATTTGCGGTCGTATTGTCTTAATGGAATGAAGGTGATCGTGCGGTGCTGATTACGCGTTTTGTGAAGACAAGGGACCCCAGACGATGGACGAGATTTTGCCAAAGTATTGTATTCTGATTAAGAAGTAATTCCATGCAAATTCATATTTTTAATTTGATTCTGGTTGTATGCATAATATTATGGTATCAAACCTTTCTATTTTTTAACAACTAATACAAGGTGCTCAGAAAGATATTTATAGTTTTGTAAGGATATAGTAATCTTTATTCTATATTAGTAATTAGTTCTTTGCGAAAGTATTATTCTATTAGCTTTGAGAAAGTAAAGTTAAAGTTTGAAGTCCTGATATTTATGAGGTTCGTTGAAAATTTGTTAAATACATTTTTTTGGTAAATTCAATGTAAATTTTCTTGATCCTACCTTACATTCAGAAAAGTCGATATAATTTGTACTAAATTTTTGTCAACTTTAACTTTATTTGTCATTTTGAAGCTTCATCACAAAGTTAAAACTGTGTTAATATTTCAAAACATTCCATTGCTTAGATTACGAAATATTTCTGGAACCATCGAAAATCTTAACCGTGACTTAACAACTTGAATCGTATAACATATCTGGTTGGTTCGTCTCAGTCATGCGTTCCCGATTTTTTTCTTCCAAATTGTCCTTTAAATATAATCCCATTATATTATTTAGGTTTGTTGCAAATCTAAAGCTGATAGTGCTAAACTTTTTGGTTCATGAACGTGCTTTGCTTAAATATTTTTCTACTTCGAGCATTAATTTAGAGAGTTTCTGGCTTTGCAACTACAATGTTTTGAGTTCGAATCCTACGTAGTGTGCAATCTGATATCGTAAGCAGTAAAATGTTTACTTGAAAATATAGATAAAAATATGTTTCCAATCAAAAATATCTTTTTCGAGCATTGTTTTGAATAGTTTTATTAAAATAGCAATCTGTATAAAATTATTAATATTATTTCTAAATGTCTTTATAAAATAGTCAGATGTAATTCATATAGAAATAAAATAATCAAGTTCCTAAAAATAGGATTTTCTACAATTGACTGTCAATAAAATGTATGAATAAATCTATTGTTTTGAAAATTCTTTGTATATTCTATAATTGAATTCCTATAATTCCAAATTAAGAAAATGATTTTTATGTTTTTATAACTACTTTATCTGCAATTGATTTCTTTGCCTTAATTATATAATAGATTGTATCTTTTGAAATTAAATCGAATACAAAAGCGACAAGGAAAATAAATGGGAATGGGAAGTTCGAACGAAATTTTAAATCTGTCTAAAAACTGATCGTAATATTCAAATATTATTGTAGAATAAAAATGTTAGGTATTTGTCAGAAAGAAGCTTTTTACATGGGCTTTCAGACATATACACGTTCTTACTGATTACGCTATACTTAAATAAAATGCAATTTTGGAACACATTAAATAGCTTGCTTGTTATGACAAATATAGTTTGTTTGTATTTCGAATACAAATTGAATATCGCATTAATTGATTAGTCTTTAGTGAGAACTCGAAATAATTAAAAAAATAGCAATGTTTATCGATAAATAAAATAATTTTCTGATGAGATTTCATTAATAATAATATTTGATAATTGAGAGCATATAATCAATAAATGAACTGCATAATGTGCGATATATAAAAATTTTGGGAACTAGGGTCCATTTGTAACAGGGGGATCTAGTAACAAGCGTTTTTCATTAGGATATTCAACTATATTAAAATATTTTTTGTCGCTATTAGACATGTGAACTTCCCTACATAATATTGGCATAGCTACTGCCCTGCTGGCCGACAGGTAATATAAAATTGACTTATCATAAAATTTCGGTGAGCGTTATTATTACTAATTTTTAATTTTATATATCTTATTTTAGTTCAAATTTATCAATCTTTGAAAATGTGTAACAATTGTTATCTTCATTAATGTAACAAAATCAAACTTGGGGTTGGATGTAACATATAATAATTATATACAGATTCAAGTAAATAATATTGGATCGAATTTATGGTTTCTAAGACGTAGGCATATGTAAATTATGTTGTAGAAGGCACTATATTTTTTTATTTGTTCTATGATAAAAATTGTATATTACGTTGATTTATGTTAAAACTTTAAATTATATAGAAGACATTATACATTTTATTTGTATTATTTGGCATATGAAAAGAATTACTTAGGAACAAGTCAATTTTCTTTAAAATGAGTAATGCAGCGGTTTCCAACCTTTTTTTCCTTGCGCCCCCCTTTCGAATGAAAAAAATATTGCGCCCCCCCCTTTTTATTTTTCTAACAATTTAATTTAAATATACTTAATATCACTGAAATTATACCAAATAATACACAGTATTATAAAAAAATACATACACTATTTATTATAAGAAACATAACTATTTATTATAAGAATTTTCTGTTTCACATAAGTAAGATCTCACAAATGGTAATAAAATTTCTAAAACATTATTTGTCAAAGTAGGAAAATCGTCCTTTACTGGTAACCAAAACTCAACAATATATTTTCGTCCTGAAACATCTGCTTCAATGTGTTATCACTAGATAAATCAATTATCATTTTCTGCTCTGCTGTTGAATGACCAAAATCATCATGTTTCTCAATGACAAATGGATTTCTAAATTAGATAAAGTAATGCGAAAATTGGTTTCGTTGACTAGTCATATGACTGATATAATAATAAGATCTTTACTTACTTCTATTTCATCAGTAACACAAGTAATTTTAAAAGTGGGAAACATGTTAAAGTTATAAAGTTATTTGATACTAGCTATACACAGTTCTAATTTTTTTCTTAAAAGCCGTAATCTTGTCTTTCTGAACAAAAGCACGAATTTGAGATCCTTGCATTGATTTATTTAAATCGCTAAGTCTTCGAAAAATATCAACTAAACACGCAAATTTTGCGATGAACTTTGTGTCCTAAAACAAGATTGCTCCGTCTTTTTTGTTATCAGCAAGAAATATAGCAATTTCTTTTTTGAGCTTAAACACTCTTAGAAGCACTTTAAGTATTTTGCTGATTTGTTTTTGACACTTACTCAGCATTTAAAAATAATATTTTTAAAACAGCTTTGCGCCCCCCTTGGAACGGTATGGCGCCCCCCCAGGGGGGCGCGCCCCACAGGTTGGAAATCACTGGAGTAATGAATAAATTATCAGAGGTATTATTGTCGTTTTTTTTGTAATTTTTTGTCGTCACTACTTACTTCGGCGGATGTTACAACTAGCTGCAAACACGGAATAAATTGTAAAACCGACTTTTTCTAGAATTTGACTAATTTTGAAATAATTAACAACAGTTGTGAAATTGCAAAAACAATTCCCTAGCTCTCCTCCTACTTGAGATTATTTAAAAATCGAGAACAGATTCACAAGATATCGCACCTTGTCAGATTTCAGTGAAGGCACGTTTACATATTTATGAAGAATACTTATTAGCAGGCACATTTCGTACATAATTAGAAATATTTTACATAATAGTCAATTCGCTAGTTCTGTGAAATCTAAATGTCGTTTACCGTAACGAGTTGCAATTTGGCAGTATCTATTTTTTTCGCACATAACACGTTGTTTATCCGCACCAGTATCCCTTTCTTTTGTATTCCCGTCACGCGTGTATCGTTCGCTTTTAAGACCCTAAATTATATCCGCGAAGAGAACGTCATCGGGTGCGGCTCGGAACATCATCCCGTCGTTAGGGGCGCCTGCACGTGCCCGCTTTCGGTAATAGCCGCTCGACAACCGCTCGGCGGCAGATCAGCCGATAGACAGGCGGTAAACAGTGGCCAAATCCGGTGGTAATAGGTGTATGTGAAAAATGATAATTAGCTGTCAAAACGGATTAACTGTTATTTTTATATTTATATTGAAGTAAAATTTCTTTAGGCGCGACTATGGTGTAAATCCGTACAAATGCAACGGAAGTGCGTTACGATAAGATAAGATAAGAGTCGAGTGCCAATGATTTGTCATTAGCTCTCGATGATATCATTTCTATACGGGTCGATTGTGAATAGTCGTCGCGTATGTGAATAGAGATTTGTCGTTGTATGCGTACCGGCATCCGTTATCAACAAGTTATCAACAAGGAAATCGGCATAGATAAATAAACATGTTAAAGTTACATCGTAGTACAAATCTTGATTTAATGAAAAATGCCTGAATCAGAAGAATATTTCACCCTGTTCCTTGAAAATATTGATTAATAAAATTAATGATTAATAAGTTTATTGATTAGAAATAATTTCTATATTATTCGTAGTTTCTATAAATCTTTGAAGTTATTGAAATGGAAAATATTTTTCCGGCAAAACAGATATTACAGCTGTTCAAAAAATGATATTATATCGCCAGCGAAAAAGTTATGAATGAATGTTAATTTTAATTACATGAAGATCGATTCCTTGATCTGGTGTTTCGAAATAATCATCAGAGGTTCTAAATACCTTTTTTTAAACTTCATTTACTTTTTTATTTACTATTTCTTATTGTTTACATGTTTACCAATGAAAAGGTTTTGTTGGTCCTTTTATCCTGCCCACATGTGAGCTATTTTAAAGGTAATATAAAAATCTATTAAATCTACATTATAAATAATAATAAATACATCTTACAAAACAGTTGAATGACGTATACTTAATTAATAGTCCTTAATTATACTCATGTATCATAAACTAAATACAAGAACTCAAAACCAAAAAAAACATTTGGAATGAATATTGACACATTTCCGTTTATCTTCTGATAGCGAATTATTATGGCTGGTTACACATGTTTTTCCTTCTACTTTCAAATAGTGTCAATAAAAAATTCAATACCTTGCTCGTTGTTGAGATGATGTGAACCTTTTTGTCCCGGACCTTTAAGCTCTGCTCTACCATATTTCAAACAATCGTAAAAAACGTGAAATTTAAAATACAAAATTAGTATGATATATACAAACTTTGAATTGGAAGGATGGTGAATTGATTTTTTGTTTTCAAATACCATCAATCATATTATAATATTATATTATAATTATAGTATAATATAATATTATGACGAGTTGCATGTTCACTGATTGCTCCTTTGATAGTTTAAAATCTTTGAAGATGTGAATATCAAAGATAAATTGACATTGATGATGAGCGTTTTGAATTAAGATATCGGGAACGTTAAGAATGATCAATTGGCAAAAAATTCCCCACGTGAAAAAAAATTATTGTTAAGGAAGTTTGAATACATGTTTTATATGAAATTGAACCGTCTTTGTTTTCAAGTCACTGGTCAATCACCTCGTCTCAATCCTAATAATGTCAAATATTTTGTTGTTAAAACAATCTGAAGAGGGTTTTCTGATTTTCTTTTTGGATCAAAATCATATTCAATAATTTTTTCACACAATACAATCGATGATCATGCAATCTAGAAGAAAATTCCGCAGAAAATAAATGGTAAGCTCATTTTTTAAATTGATTAAAAGGAGTAGGAGATGCCGATTTCATCTATTTTGCTTTTGAAATCTACTTAAAAGATCTAATCTCGTGTCCTGCATCGGCTTAATTAATGATTACATATAGCAGACGGGCGGTCGGGCGCCCGGTCCGGCGACAGGGCGGTAGTAGGGCGATAGTAGGGCGTCCGGCTAATCGTTCGCCGGGCGAAAAGGTACGTCGCCATCCGCGGACCGACAGATGAATTGAAATAATGAGCGACGCAAATGCCCGGTTCAGTACCATCGATATTTCTCGGAGGCGAAGTTGAGAGAGAACGATACGATGCGGGCTGAAGGATTGTGAATTATCGTAGGGGCTTTTTACTAAACCCCTTTTAGGATACACGACAGAGGATACATGAGACCCCCCCGTTCCCTGTTTGCTTTTGACACATATATACGATGACCATATGCTACCTTGTTTGATCCTTCGAGAAGGGAAATGGGAAAATATTTAAATGTCTATAATTTTACACTGAATGCGAATTTTAAATTTACATGATTTTGAGTTGTGTGCGCCATTGGTTCTGTATTTATACTGAACTGAACTCAACCGAAAAAAAACTGTGAACTCGAAAAAAAATATTAGAATTTGAAACCCACATAAAAGGCAAGATTCATACATTAAAATAATTTTTTTACGCATGAGATGATGTCAAAATTATATATTAAGAATCATCTTAAATTTTTCATTAATCACGTGATCAATTTTTAAGGATTCCCTCACCTTGATGATACGTGAAGATAATTAAAATTAACTCCCTTCCCCACCCAACATCACGTGTATTTTGGTACTACAAAAAACGTTAAATTTTTAGATTTTTTTTGAAAAATTTAGGAATTATTTTAAATTTAGGTAAAAAAAACAAACATACGTGATATCTTAATAGACCCCACCTCCCGCATGTGATATTTTGTGATTTTCTGTCAAACTGCTTCCCCGTGATTAATGGTCGCCCCATAATATTGTAATAAATTTTACATATCATTGTTTTATTTCTGTTATTTATTGTTATTTTTTGTTTTTTTTTATAAAAACATAAATATTTTTTTAGATTGGTAAAGATAAATACATTCTACAAATTATTTAGTGTCTAGATAGCCGAGTGGTTATCTGCGCTTACTCTCAACTTTTCTTGGTTCATACAAATTATTTATATCATTTAAATGGTTTATTAGTAATAGTAGGTAAATACAAGTAGTGCTTTGTAAGTTACACATATGTATGGTATATTTAAAATTTTAAATATATCATAACATATTATATTATGTATTTAAAATATTCAATAGATTTTAAATCAAACCGAGTTTGGGAACTTTGTATCATTAGAAGAGGTTATAGATTATATGATTTTGAACCAATTTTTATTATACTTTATTCGCTTTAATCATAAATTATATAAAAAATAAATGCAATACGCGGAATACATGCTATGTGCAATTACTGGATACAACTGAAAACTAAACAACTGTTTCCAACCTCTGAGATAATTTTTTAAGTTAGTTCATATTAATATTCGCCTATTTAATAATATGGATCCGTGTGAGATTTTTTTTTGCTAAATGTTGCGACGGTCGATGCGATTAATAACACTTCTGTGTTTAATGACATTAAATGGGAAAAGGATTTTTCGTTCCTATTTCTTTTAAAATTATTGCGTACATTAAATGCAGCTGCACGTGTAAATGAAAATACATTTTCAGACATTTACACAAAACTCACTCTGGATTTTAATACTACTCTGGGAACAGTTTACTTATTAATAATTTCATCATACTTTTATTAAAAGTTTAAAAAAAAATTAATATTGAATATCCAAAGACTATATAATAATTTTTACATTTCACCATTTATTACTTTGTATGTTGATTTAAAAACTATACGTTTTTCATAAGTTTTAACATCACTTGTTAAAAATAACGTCAAAACTGTGAGGTAATCGTTATTTAGTTTATTTTATTTATGTCATAGGGAATTATATTTTGAAAAGAAATTTTAAGATTGATTTGTGTGTGGTGAATAATCGTGAAAATAAATATTCTCTAGCAGAGAAATTGAACGAATGTGTTAAATAGTCGCTGTAAAGGGATTTTATTCAATTCCTGCTGCTGCAATCATTTGCGGATGAGACTAGAATCTTCTCCCGGTAGACACCATGCCCGCATCAGTCGACACTTGAATAAATATCATATATACATATATGATATATATGTATATCATATGAAATATAGGTATATACATATGTAACATAAATAAAAAATTCAAGGCATCCTATAGTCCACAATTACATTGCAGCAAATAAAGGTTTTTTTGAGAATCATTATTTCGCCATACGAAAACTAATACACCCACAATATAATATTTGGTAGTAATGCCCTAGGGCAGGTCTGTGACTTGGGTTAAACTTTTAACTCAATTCAGGGAATAATAGTGTCAACGTTTTGGAACTATGTACGGCTATAGTTTCTTCAGCTCTTCAGTTCATTCTTCTGGTGAACTTTAGACACATGGAATCAGGATACAAGATTTTTTGGTATTAAATTGAATTTTAACTAGCTGTAAGTGGAATTCTGTCTTAAGGCAATTAGGGCATTGTGCCTTAAGGCAAATTGCTGGAACTTTCCGTACCGCAATTCACAATTCGAGTAATTAAAAATAATCAATTTTAATAATCAATAAAAGTTGATCAATTATTTGAAACTTTTAATAGAATTTCGAACCATATTAAATCATTCTATCTTAAATCATTTATTTTGAAATATTTTGGTAATTCTGAACTATTTTTCAAAGCAATCGTACTGCTTTAACTGCATAAAGATGAAATATCAAAGCGCGAAAGCGCCGCGTCGCCGTCTAACGCGTAAACATTGGAACGGAACCCATAGGAATGTAAACAAAATTTATACTTATTGTTAAAATCTCTATAAAATATCTGATAATTTGATGTGCATATGTCTAATGTTCATTTTTGACCGCCAAATGGCTAATTTTTTTACTTTTTCCTCCATATCTCCAAAGTCGTTGGACTTGCCTCTCCAAAAATTTGAACAGTTCTTCATATAGCCATTACAAATAAAATGTTTTTTGAATTACCGTTTTCGGCACTTTTTGCCCCGTATCTTCGGAACGGCTAGACCTGCCTTCGCCAAAAACTAATCAGCACGTCTCCTTATCACTAAGAAACGAATGTTTTTTGAATTATTCAAATCGGTTGGTCTGTGTTTTCGAAATCGTTGACGAAAATTTGTATCCGAACATACATACATACACGCACACACACACACACATACATTTTCTAAAGTATGCCAAAATGTTCAGAAGGTTTTGAAACGTAAAGATCTATAAAAAATTTCATTTTCGATTACTATAACTTGCCCTACGGGAAATTAATTATGTACTTTTATTTGTCTTTGTGTTCACACATTAATGATATGAAATCGTATTAGGAGACGCATGAGAAAAGACATGTTCGCAAGAAATTTTTTTATCTGATGCTATGTTTTAATTTTTATTGATGTAAGACCTTATTAATAAGGATCGAATCTTATATAATATATTAACATCAAGTTTAAGATTTTTTATTAAATATAATGTTATATACATATATATATATATATATATATATATATATTAAATATATTGTTATATAACTCTTTGTAGGGTGGGTTGCAGTAATCGCTAAGAAATTGTTTCAAAGGTTCCTGAACATTTTGGCATACTTAAGGAAAAATGGATGTATGTGTGTGTGGATACAATATTTCATCCACAATTTCGGTAGCACGTGTCAACCGATTTGAATAATTCAAAGATCATTCGATTCTTCTTGATAAGGAGATGTGCTGATTAGGGTAAAAAGGAAGTACAAAAAATGTCAATTTCAGAAATCGGCATTCGATTAGGATGATACAAAAAACATTTTACTTGTTACTTATTTTTTTTGTATTGATGAAATGCCTTTAGGAAATGCACTTCAGGGGTTTCGGAGATACAGAGGAAAAAGTTTTGTGGTCAAATACATATGCGAATCAAATTATCAAATTGTTATAGATGTTTATGATATGCATAACACCAAAAAATTCAAATTTTAATTTTGTTTTACAACTTGAAATGAATAATTTCAACTTATTAATTCAAATGTTTGTATTTTGTTCTGATCAATTCTTAGAAATATGAGATGATGTCGTCACATGCCTAATTGGATACGACTTTTGTTTATGCTCTTATGTTTAATTTTTTTGTAAGCATACAATATACAATAGACAATATACAATATGTTTGTACACTTTTATTAGTGCACTTATATTTAACGTATACAAAATATGAACAATAAAGTTTACATATTTATAATAATTTTTTCATAATATAATAATAGAAATTTGAAAAAAATATTTAAAATATTATCAATTACTGATTAATTTTTATTAATTGATTGATGATGTTTGAATTTAATTTGATTATGTTTATTCTTCTGATGATTAATTACGGTATGGGAAGTTCTAGCAATTTGCCTTAAGCTCTTGTTATTATTTTGCAGTTATATAAATATGTTTATTTTATCAAAAATATATGAATTATCACTAGCCCTTTGTCTGTTACATTACAAATATCTCATCTCGGCGTGGGTGTATGGATTGTGGCTAGTTATCATGCAGAGTGTATGCACCGGAGCTTGATTTATAAAGCTTTCGATATAGATACAGCTCTACTTAGTCAGAGGCCGTGTGCGGTCTTAACACGAGTACGATTTCCTCCCAAACAAAAGCCGCCACTAACGGCTGCATAAATCATGCGCGTATCTCGCCTGGTCGCCTGCCTGCCTGCCAGGCGGCTTGATACTCTTCACGTAATGGCCGCGTCCCGCGTCCCGCACTCGCCGAGCCGACAGCTACCGCATTGTCCCGCCGGGTTGGCGGGTGTGGGACAAGTCCGTCCGTCGGCCGATTGAAATTGTAAATAAGGAGGGCCCGTCGTCAATAGTCCGAGCCGTCACAATGGAACGGGATCGATCACCTTACGACACAGTCCATTTCGTCCATTTCGTCGTGATTGAAGAGAAACTATCACGGGCGTCGTTAAATGACCACTACACGGTTCGGATTAGGGATGTCGAGAATATACGATTTTATCATTTTAAATATTATATATATATATATATATATATATATATATATATATATTCAATATATAAGTCCTGGATTTTTTTCAATATATTGATTGTTTCCTTTTCGAACAGTAAATCCAATAATAAAAAACAATTTGTTTTTTGAAGATGTTTAATAACGACGTTTCGGAACTAGGTACGTTCCATCATCAGGTTTATTCTGTCAAATACAATGTTTTTTAAAAATATTGATTAACATTATTTAATGATGGTCAATACAGATTAATTAGAAAAAATTTTATAAAGGAATGGATTATGTACCGGGGTGAAGAGTAATAAGAATTAACTAAAAAAGGTTTTATATAAAATTGACAAGCAAAAATTATTTACCTGTAATAATTTATATATCCATATCACTAATATTTTTTTTGTTAAAAACACTCGATTTTTTGGAGGATATTTGTAGATGTTACGACTACACAAGACTTAAACACACTGATATGGAGTTCTGTCGGCCAGATGTAAGGAACAATGTACGGAATTCTTGGCAAAAATGATTTTTATGGCTCTTTACAAAAAAATATTAGTGATATGAATATAAAATTATTACAGGTAAATAATTTTTGCTTCTCAATTTTAATAAAACCTTTTTTAGTTAATTCTTATTACTCTTTACCCCGGTACATAATCCATTCCTTTATAAATTTTTTTTCTAATTAATCTGTATTGACCATCATTAATTAATGTTAATCAATATTTTTAAAAAACATTGTATTTGACAGAAAACCTGATGATGGAACGTACCTAGTTCCGAAACGTCGTTATTAAACATCTTGAAAAAACAAATTGTTTTTTATTATTGGATTTACTGTTCGGAAAAAGAAACAATCAATGTATATATATATATATATATATATATATATATATATATATATATATATGTGTGTGTGTGTGTATGTATGTATATATAGAGTAGAGCGGGGTTTAAAGGTCCGCGGATGAAAAGATCCACTACACCACAACCGATATTTCAAAACAAGTAAAGTTGAAAAAAAATATCAGAAATATTTGAAAGTAGATGGCAAAAGATGTATAACCTGTCATCACCTTGATTCTTACGATATTGCTATCGGAGAAAAAACGTCAATGTTTAAAAATCCATAACAAAGGTATTTTCTTGCGTTGTTATTTGTTCTGATTGTGAGCTCTGTTCCTTAGTTTCCCAGATCTTAAAATATTTTTTAACTGTACGTCATTTAATTGTTTTATAAGATGTATTGTTAATTTTAGATTAGATTTAACTAAACTTCACCTATGTTTAGGAAGATGTAAAAAATAAAAAGTAGCAAATAAAAAATTAATTTAAGTTAAAACAAGCAATTACCAAGAGAAAAATTAATAAATAGTTCCAACTCTGCTGATAAAATATTTTTGACGAAATACCAGATCAATGTTAATTGCAACGTTATCTCTGTAAAAAATGTACCCATAAAATTTATATTTTTCATTGGTTAAATAATCTATGTGTTATTTTGTAAAAACCCTTCTAAATTAAAATAAAACATTTGGCCTGTCTGCCTCCTGGCCGTCCCGATATAATTGACAATTGATATAATTGTAGATTTTCATAATATAATTGCTCAAAGTCATATTGGATCTTTGTGCGCCGCCGTACTCCATGTAGTTTGCCTCCAGCCATAACGGCATACACCACTAGTTTCGTACTGTGTTTAGTAATGTCATCGATTCACGTTTCGTGTATAGCCTCAAGGGGAGTGCATTGCTTACGCGCGCATCTTTCTCTCCGACTTCGATGGACATCGGCAATAAAGAGACCCCCCGAAATTCGCGTGATCGCCCGATCTGTTGTCTATTCGGCGGCTATTGTGAAAATCCACTCCTAAGTTTCTCGTTCTTCGTTCACCGTTCGTATCCTGATTTGTCTGAGGGGGCGTTCGATTTTAGGTGTGGGCGATTGCATATGTATCTGACGATGGTCCGTGACAAACTGAGCTCATTCAGATAAAGCCGGACTATTATGTGGCTTATCGACGATAAACGCAATGGACGACCGTTTCTTTGTATTTTATCTGTATAAGGTGTCACGATTTTTGTTCTGATAAAATATTTCCTTTTGTTGCAGGATGATGGAATAATGGATCATGCGTTAGATGGTGACGGAGCCATTAACTTGTCCACTTCCCAGCGACCATCAGCGTCGACCACGCCGTCGACAGGCCCCGATTGCGAGTCTTACGACCAGGTAAGGAGCCCTTATTGCAATTAAACATACGCCCAAAATCGATTCGTCATGCTATAATACTAAAAAGTTCGTTGCGAAATGCAAATCTTTTAGAAATAGATTACCGACTGTCATTTCCAATCAGGCATCTTCGGTGCCCCCCTTGAGCGCCCTCAAGTCTATGTCGATTTTTTCTCTTAATTGAAAGAGTTTCGAGCAGCAGATGGCGTCGATATAAAAGAAGCAAAAACAATCTTTGTGTTTTGCTGTCTTTCTGCATGTTACGTTTGTTATTCGGAAAGAATAAATTTCGAATGCTCTGATCTGACGAAGCCGTGGTGTCGGCGGCTGTAGCGGGGGCGACGGAATTTGTGTGGGGTGGAAGTTTTGTCATATTTTCTCGACTTCTTTCGCTTGGCGCGGTACTAAGTTTTAACAGAACTTTTCATAATGATAGATGTGTTTGATGAACTTTTCTCTTCTCTCATTTCCGCGGATAAATTAAGACATTTGCACGCTGTTATAATTAGAAATGAAGCTAATTATGCGTTCTTTGCGTTTTTTCGTGCTCTTTTTGTCGCGAGTTTGGCTTTAATTAACGCGAGTTTAGTGACAAATGGCAGGTTTGCGCGATTTACTGTAAGTCAAGCGTAGGGTAACGGTATTGCTTTTTCCTCACCCTCCAATTCTCGTTCCCGTCACCGGCGGTGCACTCCGATACGACCGACTAATGTACCTACCGCCGGCTGTGACAATTGCGGTCGTGCCTAAGAAAATAATAGCGTCGATATGCTCTTTCGGTCCTTGTTTGTGTTCGGGAGAACGGCCGCGGTCTTCTTCGGAGCGTTTTGTGTCTACGTCCAGTGTCGCATGTTGTGTGCGCATTTACTGATACCGTCCAAATTGAATTGGGGCCTTGTCCGGTCTGTTTAGATTCCTGGTCGGTTGTTTAGTTTGCCCTAACAAAGAAAACAGGCACTTGTTTATTCTGCTTGAAATAGCAGGCAGTCGGTCGATCGCCTCCACCTCGAGATATCCGAGCGAGGCGACGGGGACGCCCGCGATGCGCGATCGTCGGGGTCGGGGGCGCGCGGTGGCCGCAGCTCAGCGCCGCACTCGCCGCGCTCGCCGCACTGCGCGCGTTCGTTCACACATCGATGGATTCCTTTTGGAACAACACTTTTAAAACGATTTATGTCTTGTGCCTTTGTTCCAAACTGCTGCGGATAAATAGTTCCAGCGTCGCGTCGCAACGAGAAATTCCACCGTCCGCCGGGTGATTCATCTTTACTCTTGTTAGGGTTCTACAGCCAGATATTTTCTGCGATCCATTGCCTACATGACCAACTCAACATCACACTTGTATTAGAACGGAACCATCGATAATTTCTCTGTAAAATATAAACTAGTTACAAAATTTAATTTTTCGTATTTTCATATGGTTCATTGATTATCTACTTAATAAAATAATATACAAACATATTAATAAGTTCATAAATAAATAAATAAAATGATCCAATATATAAGTGTTCAAGTGAATATACTTAAAAATCGATGAGAAAATAAATTAATAAATGTATATCAATAGATAATTCAATAAATGAAAAAAATATATTATCAAATGAATTAACTTTTAGATAAATGAGTAAGGAAATGAATAAATAATCAATAAATAAATATTAAATTCATCAATAAATCATTGAAAAAGTCAATAATTCAGTAAATGAATAATTAAAATAAAACAAATAATTAATGGTAGTTATTTTGATTATACTCGTATATACAGTTATAAGGCTTTATGGAGTTTTTATCTACTCACACTGCTTATTTTTTGTTATGTATACAAATTATATTTTAATTAACTATTATAACTCGATGAATAACTAAGCAGGATGCTTGAATTTTAATCAGGTCCACCCTATTTTTTCTTCTAATTTCTGCACACTTTTACGTCTTTATTTGCATATTTTCGGCTGCGGTATGGTTTTATGTTCTATTTTATAACTTGGCAGATTTTTATAAGTCGGAAGTACTTAATGTTGTAGAAGAAATGCATAATTGCAACAAATATATATAATATATAATATATATATATATATATATATATATATATTCATGAAAATTTAATCGAAACGGGGGAAAATTTTACTTATCTTCTCCCAAAGAATGTTGTTTTTGCAATAGGGCGTTTTTGTTGCAGGTCATCCTCGGTTAATTTGTTCGTAAATTCGATTGTCATATCCAAGAAAATAACTTGAAATGTCATTGACTAAATGACACAGGAAAATATAACAATTAAGCTTTTTCTAGAAATTTTCACCAATATTTAATATCTGTCCAGGTTTAGTTTAAATTCAGTTCTCTGGATTTTCCATATTTTTACAAAAATTTGTTCACATTCATCAATTTTATTAAAAAAACAATTTTTTCATGTTTAATTATAATTAAGTGTATAAATATCGCAGGATTTAGTAAGGTTTATGCTATTTCTTAATATATTATATTATTCGATTCTATAAACACTTAACATATTTAGTTAATATTAGACTCAATGTTTAAATGTTGCTGAAGACACGATAAATACATAAATGGGTAATAGTATTGGTCATAAGCGTCATGACAAAAATTAGAAAAAAAATATCTCACGTAGTTGCAAAATTATGAGTTTTTGAGGGCAACCTAGAGTTTTAGTGAAAATGTAACCATTTTTTGTGTTTTGTGATGGATAGATCCGTAATTATAAATAACATTTCTAGGACCACAATAAAAAATAAAAACATAATTATCCCGAGTTTTCAAGAAATAAAAGTTTTTTTTAAACCATGAATTTAAAATGTTTAAAATTGGTGAACTTGAAAAGGTTTTTTTTTTAAATGTTAATCAGGATTGCAAATTGATAAAATACTTGATAGTACCGTAATAAAAAAATCGAGTAAAATAAAAACTTAGTGCTTTTTACTCGCTATCAGTTCAAATATTTATCGTACGCGAAAGCTCAAATTTAGGAGGCAAAAAACATTAGATTGTTAGCTGTTATCATGTTATTTTTAGATTTTTATTCTTTTTACTGGATTTCTTTTATTGTGAACTTAATTTAGATTTTTTCTTTTTCCTAATTATATAGATGGATTCGTAAATACGAACTTTTTTGTTATATATACTATCATATACGTTTCAACATTTGAAATAGTGCAAGAAGTGCAAGAATTTACTAATAGAATAAATGAATTTACTAATAGAATAAAGTGCAATGATATTCTAGCTTATTATTTTCGGAAGAGTCCTAAATAAGAAAAATACAAACAACTAACGACAGTTTCTTGAAAATTTCAGGAGCTAAAAGGCAAAGAATGGAGTAGTTTTACTCTTTTGGATAAAGGGTTGGGCGGGGCGCAAAAGTTTGATTCAATTTTGAGCAATTATATTGGGTAAACCAAACTAATTTTATCACAACAAATAACACATACCAAACAAACAACTATCCGACTATGTTCCGTAAAACTCCCAACTAATTCATCATTATTGAAATGTGTTTTTTGCTGCTTTTTTAAATTGTTTCTCGGCCCTTTCTACCCCATAGGCGGGGTAACATCAGATGACCAAGGGAAAAACTGATCCAATGTCTCATTTTTTAATTTTAAAGAAATTTTACCAAAGTTTTAATTTTACCAAATAATAGCTATATTATTCAACCAATGCAAAATATAAATTTCAAGGGTACATTTTTACAAAAATAACTCTGCAAATAATTTTGATCTGATACTTGTCAGAATTATTCATCAGAAGAGTTGGAATAACTATTTACTTAACTTATTTATTGTAAGGTTGCTTCTTTTAACTTATCTTTTACTATTTTTTATTGTTCACACCTTTGCCATGGTAGAAGTTCAGTTTGTTCTTTTTACCCCACCCAAGTGTAAGCTTTTATAGAGGTTATATGAGAAAACTGTTGAATCTAACTTAAAATTAACAATACATCAAAATAAAATAATTAAATGACGTATACTTAAAAATTAGATTAAGGACTAGTAAACTTCATAACAGTGCTCATAACAAAAAAAAAAATAAAAATAAAAGAAAATAATTTTGTTATGTATCTTCAAACATATATATATATATATATATATATATATATATATATATATATATATATATATATATATATATATATATATATATACTTTCGAGTATATGTGTTAAACGTATCCCCTTATCTACAGGTAGTCCCGGTCTCGTTTTGATCGTGGGTATTAAACTGCCGCTAAAACGTTTAATAATTCAACGATAAGATTGTAACTTGACGCAAGTATTGCCAAATACATTAAGAAAGCTCCATCTCGCAGAATCTCCTACATCTACTCCTTTCCTTCTCATACTCCTATACTCCTGCTCCTCGTTTCCTACTTCTGCCGTCGGGGCAATTACAAGTTGAATAATTATAACGACTGCGTCTTCTAACTTATGATTTTAGACATATAAAATCGTGAATAGTAATACTGAACTGTTGTCTCACTTGTGTATTTATTTATTATGTTCCTTGTAACTACTGAACTTTGCTAAATTTAATACAATTGAAACACTATTTATTGGATAATTCTATTCATGTACATAAACTTGGGTTATTTTAAGTCCACAATTTCAACTTATGAATGGGTTTATAGTTTAGTCGCTAGAGCTATGGGTTTTGAATCAGAGGTCGTTGGTTCGATACCAGCTTTGAGCAGCCTGATGTCAAGCAGTAGTGACGTGCTTACTTGGAAAGATAAATAAATAGCAATGTGTTTAAAAGATTTATCATTAATGCATAAATTGTAATAATAGAATTAATCACATAGAGATAGGACAACTGTTTGAGTTGCCATCTAAGCAAACTACTATAGTCAGTTTTTATAGAACGATAAGTTTTGATTTTTGTTTAAATCAAGTTTGTTTAAAATAAATATTAATAATAATAATAAAGAAACATCTCTTGAATGAGCACATATCCATGTTTAATAGTGATAACTCACTTGTTAACTTAACGTAGGGTAGTTATAGTAATGGACTGAAAATCAAAAAAAAAATTTACATATTTTCATGTTTTGAAGGTTTCTGAACATTTTGGCATACCTCAGAAAAAATGGATGTGTGTGTGTGTTTTGTGTTCGCATTTTTTGTTCACGTTTTCGGGCGCACGGATCAACCGATTTGAATGGTTCAAAAAACATTCGATTCTTATTGATAGGGAGATGTGTTGATTAGTTTTTGGCAAAGGCAGGTGCAGCCGTTATGGAGATATAAAGCAAAGAGTACAGAAAATAGAAATCGAGATTTTGAGAGAACGGTGTATCCGATTTGAACGACGGGAAGTGAAAAAAATATTAAAAAAACAAACTAGTAGTGCGTGGCATCGTGCCTTAAGGCAAATTGCTGGAACTTTCTGTACCGTAATTTAAACTTCTTGAAAGCTTTAAATAAATTTAAAATCTTTGAAAATATTTCAGAATTCTGATTTTTTTGATTAAATTCACTAGTACTAAATTAATTGATTTTATTTGGAATAAATACGAATATTAATAAATAGGTCACGAAAAACATAAGGAAAACACCCTCAAAATAAACTTTAAAAAAAGATTACTGTAACAAGACTAGGACAATGACGCTCAAAATCTGACGAGGTTGTTATTATGGCTATTTTCGTATTATATAGTTGTGGAAAGCTTCATAAAACTAGCAAAACAAGGCCACTGTATCCTTTTGTCCATACACAAAATTGTCCATATTTCTCCTATAGGTTTATTCTCGGATAACATAATACTTATGGTAACAAGTTCATTTTTGAAAGATTGCAAAATCAAAGTATCTTATGTAGACAAAATATTGTAGACGTGTCGGGTGGTCTTCTGTTTTCTCGCTATCATATCTTAATGTAAGATAATAGAGCAAACTTATCCAGGATTGTTATTATTATAGACGATATTATCAAAGATAGAAATCTTTTTAATTTTTTTATCATATTGTGAGTTTTATATCGAAAATGTCTTTTTTTGTGCCACTGCCCTACAAACCACCCTATCAATAAGGGCTATGAATCAAGCCGTGGTATTAAGACGACGAAAATACTTCGGCGGTTTTCTAAATTCCCTTTATTAACATCAAACTCGAATAATTACTTTTCTCGTTGAATAATTATATTTATAATATTAAATTTTGCGAATTAACTTTCTGCTGTCATTGTTTATTATCCTTGGACGAAATTTGTTTTCTCTGGCGCCGTTAGAGAGATAGAAAAATATTGGGAATAATAAAGGATTAAATTAAAAATCGCCTTATATACAAGAATAATTTGTCTTGAATTCTAAAAGCCTTGGCAAATTTATGGCTGAAGCAATCTTTTGTAAATGTCAGAGGCTTGTGAAAAGTAAATTATTAACACTTGGATTTTTATTAAAAAAAATAAAACTTTTGTACAATTTATGAATGAAAGATTTTTATTCTAAAATTCTTAGTTTCATGGAAAATAAATTAATATGTAGGATTTTTGTTTACTATATGCTTGCATTTTATAAAATTATATAGGATTTAAAAAACTCACTCTATATACTTCTCCTCATGTTAATACATTTGTACTTTATGAATAAAATATTTTATTCATTTTATTTATTAATTTATTGGTCTATGGAAAGTAACTTATCATGTGTAATCTTTGTTTAACGTATGCTTGTCATTTATAAAATGATTTTAAAAAAAATAAGTTGGTTAACATTTAACATGTATTCGTTGTGACTTTAAGGTTGAAAAATATCTCGAATATTTTTCATATTTTGAATTATCTGGGAATATTATTGCATTAAAAGAAAATCTCCTTTTTAATTTGTCGCCTAAAACCTTAATCTCAGATTTTGATATGCATCTAAACTTTATGAATCAAGTAAGCTTTTGTAAATATTGGAGATCTATAGAAGATTATTTGTTTTTTTTTTCTTTCTCATTTTTTTGGCCGGATAGTTGTAAACATTTCCGTATTGTTAATGTTAGTATTTTTATTAATATCACAGATTTATGAAGTGAAGTGATTTTTAAGGTCTTTAGTTACTTAAGTAGCATATTAGGATTTTTTGGAGTCTAAACAAAAAGATTATGAATAAATAATAGCAGTGTATTATAGATCTCTGAAGTCTTGAGCACCAGAAATTTCTGTGAGACTAAACAATAAATACAAGCAATATATTTTACCTAAGGGCATCAAATGATTTTTTGGTGCTGCAACCGTAAACTAAACTTGCCTCTGCAAAAACTAATCAGCACGTCTCCTTGTCAATTAAAAATGAATGCTTTTTGAATCATTCGAATCGGATGACCCGTACTCTCGAAATTGTGGACGAAAAATACACACACTCGCACGCACACACACATATACCATTTTTTTAAGGTATGCTAAAATGTTCAGAAACCTTGGAAACGCAAAGAAAGATATACAAAAAAAATTATTTTCGACTTTTCTGCAATTACTATAACTCACCCTATGGGAAGTTAATAAATAAACAAACGATTGTTATTTTACAAAAATCCACCCCTGGTTACTAGGCCATTATAAAGAGAAAATGGGAATGCTATCTGGCGTCCGTAATGTTTGCTTTTCAGATGGGTCTTTCAAAAACCAAATACAAACAAAGAAGGCGAAGAGGACCAATGCTTTCTAAAGACATAAATATGTACGATAATGTATACATACTTATACTAACATACACACATACATTCATGTGTTTTAGTGTAAGGACACATTAGGGTGGTTTTTAATATTAACATTTTCGAATTAGTTGCTCCCAAGGGCGCAAATGCTACCAAATTAATAAAAAATAAATCTCAAATAGTTTTAGCTCTTAATATTAACATTAAAATAGTCCGCACATTTAAATAGTTTCATATATTTATTATTAACATATGTCATTAAGTAAATTATTGCGCCACCTGTGGTAGCATTTATGAACTCAAATATTATGACACTTAAAAATATTTGTAATTCACTTAACCTCTAATTAAGTTTATGTGGGCTATTAAACGAAATATTTATTTATCATGGCATTTTGTAGCAAAATATTTATTTAATTGGTGATGTAGACACTCAAATTATCAGTAATAAATTGCCATCAAACTACAAGTGCTAAAAGTCTGTCATCACAGATGGCCAAGGATTTACTTAATGACATATGTTAATAATAAATATATGAAACTTTTAATTGAAGTGCGATCTAAATGTTAATATTAAGAGCTAAAACTATTAGATATTTATTTTTTATTAATTTTGAAGCATTTGAGCCCTTGGGAGCAAAGAAATTCAAAAATGTCCATATTGAGGTCGACCCTAGTTAGTACACATACACACTAACAAAATGCCGATACAGTGCTTTTTATAATCGTCTTTCTAAAAATTTTTAACTTGCATTAATTTTTAATCGAACAAATAAGATTTTATATTAGAACTTTCAGACACTGATGCAGGTTCTTTGTGGATGATGACTACTAATCAACTAGTAATTTCAATAGTTTTGCCATTCTATATATTTTAAAGCAGGAATTACAACTATAAAATTATTTTTTGTTTTGTGGTACCATCAACTATTTATCCTTTATTTTTCAAGCTTTTCTACATATTTTGGAAATAAGTTAGAAAATTTTATTTTATTCGAAAAGTAAATAAATGAAATCTACAATTTTTTATGCTTTTTTCACATCAAATACAATATTGTTTCATAGGTCTTCAATATTTACAAAAGTTTGTTTTGTTGATTAATTTTAGGTGCAAATTAAAATCTGATGCATTTTACTTCAGAAGCTTTAAAATATATAAACTAACTAAACTTTATAATATTTCCTATATGTTAAAAGATTTCCACTAAGGGCGTAGAGAATACAAATTTAGTCTAATGATAATAAACGGTCAAAATAGAATTTATTTGCAAATTTCAAGACACTAATTTGATACAGTACGAGCATAGATTAAACAAATATCTCTATATTTATAAAGGAATATTTTATTCAAAAATTGTATAGAAGAATAAAACTCCAAGACTAGTTCTTCTTTAAAAGTATAAAAAGTCTAATTTAATTCAGTATTATAATTTTTATAATTTTTCAAGATTTTTTTTAGTCTTAAATGCGCAAATGAAATAAGGTCTGATAATAATAAACAGAATTAATTTTCAAATTTCGAATTAATTTGTAAAAGAGTAATTTACTAATGGTAAGTAAGATACAAGCATAATAAACTTATATTCTGTCTATTAAATTACTTTTCATAGGTCTTGAAAGTTATTTTAAATTTAAGACTAGCTGGTCAAGTATCAAAATTGAGTTAGTATTTAAGCCGATATTTTTTTCAATATTTTTCAAGATTTATGAGAAAAATTAAATTAAGTCCGATAGTACTAAACACAATTTGAAAATCAATCAATTAATTTAATAATATAAAAATCTTATATCGTGCACAATTTTCTTTTTTAAAGCACTTGAAATAATTCAAAATCAAAATGAATTTTTTGTACCATTTTTAATAAATAAATGTTCATTCATTTTTCTCTTAGTACCCTTTTTATACAAAATGGGAATGTAATTTCTATTCATTACCAGTTGTTGACCCTGATATCCATTTGATTAAAATATGGTTTGAACGATGTTTTATTGATTGTTTGTTTATCCACTGTAATCTTAAGATATGAATTATTAATTATAACTGGGAAGGTAACCAGCAGTTGTTAAGGGATGAAAATTCTAACCCTAGTCTTTGGGTAATCTATATTGACAAATATTTTTATTCGAATGTAGAAATGTTGAATTTGTAAATATTTTTTGGCCAAGTTGATCTGCAGGAGACAAATTCATTTTTATGGAATTGTGATTATGTATATTCATCTGGTTTTGGTTTTGGCGATTTATCTTAGTCTTTTAATTTATACAAAAAGGAAAATGATGCATGTATGATATCGTCCCATCGACTCATCAGAATTACCACTTCGAAATTTTGTTACTTTGAATTGTTATAGTGATTCATTTTTTGTGTCTGTTTCTTGCAGAAAAAGTTTCATACCCCTGGTCTAAAAGCCCATATGTCAAAAACTGGTGGTATTCAAATAAATACGAAAATAATAGCTTAGTGTGCATATTGATTTATATGGATGTGGTTTGTTTACACGTCGTCGTTGAGTAAATATGTTCTCTATTTAATTTCATCTTTTAGGATTTAGTTTTTATAAAGATAAAATGAATTTTATTTAAAAAAAATTATAATAATTCAAAGTCCAACTGAGTTAAAATTTTAAATTTGGTAACAAGGTTGGTTATAAATGATATTTTATAAAAGATATATAACCCCATGTGCTGATATACAGTAAATTTAGATGTTTAAAGAATTTAATGGCTTCTGTTTACATGAATAAGGTATACAAGAATAACTTATAGGAAATTAAATAATATATAATTTTTCGTGATAATAACATGATATACTTCAGACTCGCAATTGCTACTAGATGATTAACAATAAATAATCAATAATAATAATAATTTGAAGATCAGAACCAACTCGATTAATACAAATAAGGTGAAAACTCTAACTAATAGTTAGGACTAAGTATTTAAGGCAGTGGTTTTCAACCTTTTTGCACCGCGCCCCCTTGCTCTAATAAAAGAAATTGTTGCGCTACCCTTAATTTTTTCAATAATTTAATTTTATAAATACTCAACTGATATTATCAGACTACAAATAAGTATACCATATTTTGTAAAAATATGCATAAAAACTAATTGTTTTTTTTTATTTTTTAGTATAATTTCAAAAATTTGAGGTTATTTTTGAAAATAGTATTCTGTAAACAAATGTACGCGCCTCCCTTTGTACAGCCTGGCGCCCTCCTGAGCTGTTGGTAACCGCGGATATAAAGGCAGTATTTTAGTATTTCTTTATAGACAAATGCTCAAATAAGCATTCAGTTTACTTTTCTACCAACTAACTGGTTAACAACAAATTAACCAAATTATTGCTCATCAAAAAAAAGACACAACCGTATCATAGAGAGATACCATAGATTAACCACTTCATGCTAGGTTTTTTTTGTGAAGAGTCAAAAGTCAAAAAATAAGCATTTTTTTTTTGTTTTTAATTAACATATTAATATTGTAGAATTCATAGTATAAAGTCAAATATTCACGGCAAAGCAAAATTACGTCAGATCGCAAAAATCACCAACTGGTACTTTTAAACATTTATATAATAATTATTCACTTAAAAGTTTGAACTTCTAAGCTCTACGAAATAATAATGTATTCAACAATTCCATATAAAAAGCATTGTTATGCTCACATTTATAAATATATGTGAAATACAAAAGGGCTAAAAATTATCGCTTTAGATAAAATTTCGAAGGTAATATATCAATAAAAGGGTACATATTCTCAGCTCTGCTAAATGAAATGAAGCAGGCCAATATATTTCAATTTGATAACACTTGTATAGAAATTACCAGGTGTTTTAATATAAGGTGACCATACGTCCAGGATTGGCCGGGACAGTCCCGATTTTCCGCCTGGCGTCTTGGGTTTTTCTAAAAGCAATATTTGTTCCGGTTTTAGATGTTTTGTCCTGGATTGTCCCGGATTTTTAAAAATAGTTTGATTGCCGATATTTTTTTAAATATATTTCAACTAGAAAATTTGAACCAAAAAATATGCATATAAGTTTTTTGCTCACCAACACCCCCCCCCCCCTCACTCCGCACTCACACACACATTCTATTCCGTCCCGAATTTCATGCAAAAAATATGGTTACCTTATTTATTAGTGTGTACCTTTTAGTGAGCTTTCTGTCTAATACCTTTTAGTGAACTTTTCGTCTAGTAGCTTCCTGGATTATGTATTATTTTCTTCCTCAGCTCTTCTACTATAAAAGTATCCTATAATATCAGGTTTACAGTTCATTATACAGACGAGCGGATTTCTTCTTTATATGGAATCGTAAATAGACCGAAAATGAAACCACCAGGCAACACGAACGATTATTTCATGTTTCGTTTTCAAATGAAAATTACAAAATCACTTGGGAAAACAGTGCCGCAGACATACAGAGATGGTAACGCCAAAAGCTTTTGTTTCGCGCTCCGATAAATCGGAAATATATGAGAAACTGATGAACAAACCTTGAGGTTCTGTATCAGAAACTTCTGAATGGTATCGTATTTTTGCTGTGCTCTCGTATTTCTTATTTTTTAGCTTAGGATAATGTTAAATCGAAATGTAATCTTGAAGTATGAATATACAAAGTTCTTTGGTAGACTTTGAACCGTTCAGTTGATACCAATGATATTCTGAAGATTTTTTAGGAACCATGCAACTTACAATATTTTACAAATAGGCTTAGTTTTAGTGGCTTTGGTTTTATTTTATCCTTCGATTTCGGCGCTGAGTCAGGAATGTCGTAGGCGTATCGTCGCGGGACATTTGTGTTTTAAAGTTAAGAACCCAAAAGCACGCGAATCGAAAGAATTTATTTATACTTCTCTCGACGTTTTGTTTTATTTTTGATTTTCATGATTAGTTTTTCTCTTTCCTCAACACTTTTCCTACGTGGCGTGTTCCGGCGATGTCTTAGACACCTCTAATACGAAAATTCTATAATTACATATTGTGGAGGATTGTAAGTGTTTCTATTGCACGCCCAGGGGATATAAAATCGCGTTAGGCAAAATTGGACGAGGTTTCCAAGGATTCTTAAATTAAGGATACTATCGAGGAGACTGACATCAGCCTGGTAGACAAGTTTCATGAATTTGATGTATTTTTGCACTCAAATTTTATATTTTTTGACATTTTTTTTATCATCGGTAAATTGAACGAGAAATTTTCAGAGATTATATAATGGGAATTCTACAACTATGGAGATTAGCTTCCAAATCCAACGTGATAAAAATTCAAAGATGGAAAAATATATCGCCAATAGAAATTTTGAATACCCCAAAATATGTATCGAATTTGTTAAAATATAAACACGCCATTTAAACAATTACAAAGCCGCTTCCAAGGATCATCCAAATTCACTGCCAGAGAACTACACATAACGCCACCAGGGCAGGATTGAACACATTTAATTGATATGTGTCAATTTTCAAAATCTTTGAGAATGGTCAGAATATTTTGTATTTTTAAAGTATTGTTTTTAATCCTACAGTTTTTCTTATTGTCCATTTCTTCACAAGTGTAAAATTACTATATAGTAAAAAAAATCATACCTTGACCTGATAAATTTGTTGCATGACTTTTTGTGAATCCGTATTAAAATAAACTAACTAATATGAATATATTGAGATATCATAATATTTATTTTATATAAAATTTGATTAAAATTTTAGAAATTGATAAAAATGCTGCTTCTTCATATACCTCAAAATCCATTAAATAAAATCTCTATTGCATTTTGTATTTTGAGCATCATTTTTATGTTGCATGTTTTATGTTCACTGCAGATTGAATTAAGTTTTGAGAAGAAATTTATATGTTGAAAATACTAAATTGTACATGCATCATATTATTACTTCAATATTATTCTTTTAGTTATTAATTTTGTGTTTTAATTTAGGTAAATCTTGAGATAACATGTCATAAACAACTTGTTAGTAGTTATTATTACAAAATTTATTCTTCGATATTGAATGCTAGTCTGAATAAAATATTGTTAATCGTTTAAAATATGTTAAAAATTATCAGAGTAAAGTACTGACGATACGTTGTCAGGTTGCACCATCTCATCTTCTCATCAAATGATGAAACGTTGTTGCCTAAATAATTTTTATATATTTTTTTAATTTTCTGGTTTTTAAGAACTGCCAAGTCATATTAACTTTCCGTAGGGTAAGTAAGAGTAATCGAAAATAAAATTTTGTATAAATCTTTACGTTTCAGAGGTTTCTGAACATTTTGGAATGAAAAAATTAATGGATGTGTTTATGTATGTGTCAATGTGTGTATGTAAGTACGGATACAATTTTTCATCGACGATTTCTAGAATACGGATCAACCGATTTGAATGATTCAAAAAACTTTCGATTTCTATTGATAAGGAGACATGCTGCTAAGTTTTTAAACAAAGAGCAAACAGTGCCAAAAATTGTAAATCAGTTTTTAAGAGAACTGAGCGTCTGATTTCAATAATTAAAAAAAATACTTAAATTGACAAAATGAAGAACTGATTTTTTGGGAAGTCAGGTTTAGCGGTTTCGGAGACCCATTGAAAAAAGTATAAAAAAATGCCATTTGGGAGACAAAAATGATCATTAGACATATGCACATCAAATCATCAGATATCTTATAGAGATTCTAATAATAAGTACAAATTTTGTTTACATTTCTATGGATTCCGTACCAATGTTTATATGATAAACTGTGATGCGGCGCTTACGCGCTTTGATATTTTGTCTTTACTAGGCTAAAGCAACGCGATTAATTTTTTAAAAAAAGTTTGAAATCTTCAGAAATTTCAAAATATTTCAAATTAACAAAAAAGTCAATTTTTTACAAAAATTTCAAAATGATCAAAAATCTAAGTTTTTTTAAAAAAAATATTTTCTGTACGGAAATTTCCAGCAATTTGCCTTAAGGCACGATGCCATGCACCACTAGTTTCATTTTTGGATATATTATACTTGAAAGTTGACAGATCACACCGACTTATATTCCAAAATATGAAAGTCCATTTAATTAATTTAGTTTCAAGTTTGGTCGTGCAGAGCGAGATATTGAGAACCTGTGAAATTCTTTTCGCGAAGTTTATACCTTTATTGCGCTATTTTTATGGTAATAAGTGATCGTGGTACCGAATGTTTGGATATTAATATATCCAAGTATTTTGTCACGCCATATTTCATATCGTATCTGTAATTGAATTGGCAATTCGGGTTGCGAGTTGTATTTTTGAAGAGAAGGAGGATAATATTATATATGCACCTTCACATAGGTTTAAGGGATAAAAAAGCTTCTTTTCTGATATCTTTCTGAACAAACTTATAGGTCAGATACTAGATTCTCATAAATATTCTTTGTGAATTTTTTCATATTTATGAATAAACTCAAATCTACTTTATAAAATAATAAAAAATAAATGGACATGTTTTTGTAAGTTACTATCATTTTTTTGAAAAAAATATAGAATATTGCTAATTTTAAATACTGACGGAAACTACTGACTAGTAAAACTTATTTGGAAAAAGTATCCTAGTTGGACCAAATTTTTTATATAAATCCTCCGGCACATAACAATTGCTTATCACGCTGTTTATTCCTGGATTATCCCCGAACTAAGAGTTTTATATATCCGCAGAATTTTTCTCTCGATGTTTTTTTTTGCAACCGAGTATAATATAATTTTCAGCGAGAAAATCAACAAAATGTTCTGAATACACGAGTAGTAATCTTTGTATTATTTGCTTCTGCGGTTGGGTTTGCCGACGATGTTTGCACAGGCAAATAATATTAATATGATGTTAATAAACCCAAGTTCTTGTTAGGAAGCTTATACACATAGGGTTTTAAAATTCTATGTATAGAGCACGTAGACGAATTGCTATACTAGCAATTTTTGCAGAAAATAGAAAAAAATATATGTACTTTGAGGAAACTGCTTTTGGAACTCCGCATGCATCACAGAATTCATCTATTGAAATGTTTGTAGTATGTATATATACAATAATAGTTGCATGAACTTTCCGATATGTGTAGATAATCGATTTAATTAATAAAAAATCAATATATTAATGTATGAGCTAATTATGTACTATAATTAATTTACAAATTATTGAAAAACGAACATGAGTCTAATACATATACGGAGTATTTTCTAAAAGCACGACCGGTTACTTCAAATTTTAAATAATGTCTATAATTGAACTACTTTTCGTAGGACTATAATATTTTAGTATGGTTATTAAGGTCAGAGACGGTAATAAAAATGGGTTAAAAACAATAGATATGAACACCAAAATGGTTTATAGCGCAGTAATATGTGATCCTACAAAACATAAACATTTAAACAAAACGTATGTATAAAATATAACAATATATAACAGAATATATTTTTTTAAACAAAGTTAACAAGAGTTCCTTTTGAAATTTTTTTTCTTCTATATTGAATTTTTCTTATTGTTTATCTTATATATTTTGTCTTAATGAAGTTATTTTTTTCTATTTAATTTTCACCCGAAAGGGACAAGAAATATATGTCACAACCGTACCCACAAAATTTGTTACTGCTGTAACCAACGCAGGCTTTTGAAAGCAGGCATTCTGACTGAGCTAAATTAACTAAACAAAAACTAATTGCTGGTAAATAAGTTCTAATGTTCAACTTACAGCAAAATAACAAACCAAGTGATCTATCTGTATACAACTAAAAGTTTTGATTAAAAGAATTCGAACATGAAAACTTAATTTTGACTCTTTAGAAGCAAAGCGGTCTACAGATCATGTTAATGTAAGGCACCGACTGAAAGCAATAATTAAACACATTCGAACAGTCATACTTCACCTTTCTATCGTTGGACCCTATCTCAAAATCAGTATAGTTTAGATATTATGACGACTGTCACTACCGTACCCTGGCACAACCGTACCCAGTCTTTCCTACTTCATTATTTTTATTAGTCTATTTATATAGTTTATTTTTTCTCCATTCTTCTCCAACTCTGTATCCTTAAGCTCACGAGATAAGTTTTTGACAGTCTTTCTCATATGTAATTAGATATCAGAATATCTCTGATTCATACAGATCACGCAGATCACATTCAATAATCCTTTTTTTTCATAGAAATTAAGGTCATATCTAATTGTAATGTGACCATATGTCCCGGTTTGGCCGGTACAGTCCCGGATTTTCACCTTGTGTCCCAGGTTTTTCTAAAATCAACATTTGTCCCGGATTTCTACCTTGTGTCCCAGGTTTTTCTAAAAGCAATATTTGTCCCGGATTTAGATCTTTTGTCCCGGATGGTCCCAGGTTTAGAGATAAAATATAACATATAATCGAATAATAAAGTTCTTAGTCAGTAATTCTGATTAAAAAAAAACTCATTTGAAAAAAAAAACGGATTTTTATTGCATTCTTGAATAGTATTTGTTATTTCAAAATCATATTAAATTTTTTAGCAATTTTTTAGCATCATTACGAATCAAATGTCTCCGAAGCCGCTGGACCTGTCTTTGTCAAAAACTAATCAGCACGTCACCATATCAAAAGGAATAGAACGTTTTTTGAACCATTTCAATAATCCGTACGCCCGAGATCGTCGACGAAAAATTATCTCCACACATACACACATATAGACACTTCCATTTTTTCTGAGGTATGCCAAAATGTTCAGAAACCTCTGAAACGTGAAGATATGCAAAAATTTTCATTTTCGGTTTTTGGCCCATTGCTATAATTTACCCTACGGGAAGTTAAAAATATGGTCACCTTACTAATAGGCATATTTGCCACTAGATTTAATATGCACCTTGTTGTATTTTGAAACAAGGAATGGTTGTACGGAACTGTCGGACTTTCCCTTTACCGCATTTCCCCGTTTCCTTTATTGCTGGTATATATCCTCCTGCTGACCGTTCCATCCGGTCAAGGAGGCCTCCTCCTTCCCTTTGGCCGAGTTATGTATTTATTTCCGCATGAAATATGTTTATATAAGTCGGTATTGAATGAATGAGTTTTCGAGTTAATTAAGCGTATGCTTACATAGATAATTATTGCGTGTTTTAGGTGCATGTTTGTTCAACTGGCCGTAAATTTAATGCACCGAAGTGATTTTAATACGAAACATTCATAATTCAAAGGTTTTTCACACTCGTATCCAGGGAAAAGGATTTACGGAAATGGTGCAGGAATACTTTGAAACTGCAGACACAGGCAAATTTGTTTTACATTATAGTTTACGTTTTTTGTCGTTGTCGTTTGATATAAATTTCTGGACTTTTCTTTATAATTAATTCTAGTCTTGACATTTGAATCACACTGGAGTAGGAATTGAGCATTTTATCAAATTTACTTAAGTACATATACATATTTCATAAGTTTTTGATCGAATAGATAGTAATAGATTTAAGTTTAAATGTCATGTTTGTATTTTTTTTGTAAATTGTGCAGACAATAATATGTGACAATTAGTTGAAAAATCTTATTAGACTAAAAGAAAAATCTTTTTAGACTGAAAAAAAAATTCATCTAGTGCTTATTTCGTGCTAGTGATGCAGCCATTTCAATGAAATTCTATAACTCAATTAACCGGAAGGATTCTACTCTCAAAAAAAAAGAAATTTGACAAAATATTCAGTAATGTTTTTTTAATAGCGTTTTCAAAAAAAGTTATTTGGCGGACGTATACAATGAAAATATTTGATACCCCTGTTAATTAATTCCTTAGTACTAAAAATTCAAATTTAATTTGAAGTAGGACTTCTAATTTTTGGACACTCAGCAGACAATTTTGTTCTTGACTTTCTTATTTTATATGATATATTGAAATTTTAAGATAAGTGTTATAATGAAATATATAAAAAATTCAACTTTTTCAGTAATACAGTAGGTACGTATTTTTGTCAAATCCTGTATTTCAAAATTTTATTCAAAGTTTCAACAAGTTCACTACTAAATTGTATTTCTGTCACTCGTAAATGTTTTAACATAAATATAAGTACAAATACATATGTATAAACACCTAGAATTAAATTTAAACTAGTGGTGTATGGCATCGTGCCTTAAGGCAAGTTGCTGGAACTTCCCGTACTGTAATGAAAAATATTCGAGGAATATTAAATGTTTTCAAGTAGATTATTATAAATACTGTAACTTGAAATATTTATTTACAAAAAAGTAAATAAACAAAACTTAGTCAATCCAATTTGAAATGAAGGACATTCTCTAATATTTATAAGAATTATATAAACTGAACTGCAAAGTTAAAATTATTTATTTGGAATATATAAGTGAGCTTTAGAACTTTAGCTAGAAAAAATTCGAATTATTTTCGATATTCTAACAAATTTTTTTTATTGAAATTAAAAAAAAATTTCCAAAAGCAATCGTTCCGTCAACACAAGCAGAAAGTTTTCTGAATAATTCAAATTGGATGCTTAGTTCTCTCAAAAACTGCAATTTTTTGCACATTTTGCTCGGTATTTCCGAAACGGTTATATCTGCCTTTGCCAAAAATAATTACCACTTCTCCCCGTCATTACGAATTGAATGGTTTTTTGATCATCATTGGATTTCTAGTTCTAGATTCATTCGATTTCTAGTTTCTGCACTCTTTGCTCCGAATCTCCGGACCTGCCTTTGCCAAAACTAACCACCACATCATCCTATCAATAGCAATCGGATGTTTTTGAACGATATTATAACTAGTTAAAATTATAAAATTATAATTTTGTTTGTTTTTCTGTTTCTTCTAAATTAATATAAATAATCTTCAAAAGGCTTTCACATATAGAAAGGTATTTTAATGGATGTACCTCCTTTACAAAAAGTCACCGTATTACTAAATCAATTCTATGTGGTTGTTTTTCCGTTTTTTTACTTGCGAATTGAATACGTTATTTATGAGAGTTTTTCCCCATCCCTAAGAAAGAAAGGGTTGCGTCTCCGCCCGTAAACAAGCAAAACAATTCGCAAACTTACCACCTATAGAAAGGGTCCCCACATGGTATGACACTGGAATTTCCTTTTCATAAAATTACTTTGATATTTTACGATTCTATGAGACTATAAATAATCTCGAATCGATATTGAATGTTATACAATATGTCGCATATCCTTATTCGGATTTCTCCACCAGGCGAAAGGGTTGAAGTGGCCACCCTTGCGGGATAGCACCTTCAAATTAAATGCAGCTTTGAATTCTGATAAATTTCATATCTATTTGATGATCCATGTGAGAATTTTAATATGGTTGTGTAATGAAATTGTCTCATAATTGTCTCTGGATGTACATCATAAATGATGGTCTAAAAGGACTACAGATGATGGACAACTTACGCGAGAATAAAAAATACAGGGAATTTAAAACAGGAACATGTGATGGGAATGCATGGGGGCAGAAGATAGGAAAGTAAAAAGTATACTGTAAAGGGCGCAAGGGTGCAAGATATGTTAGAGGGGTAAATTAATAAAAGTGCTGTCACATCATCGGTTGGTCTTTGGGCAAAGCTCTAAAAATAATAAAATATAAATCGCGTTGTTATATGTCTGGCTAATTGAAAATGGTTTTCAGAAAACTACTTACTACAGGTACGGTCGTGCCACTATTTTTTTTGATCAGCCATAATTTTGCTAATTTACCAGTTAGTTGGGAGAAAAGTAAATTAAATGGTAATTTGATTGTGATTGGTCTACGTGGAAATACTGAAATACTGTCTTTTAATACGGCATATTAGTCATAAAATTAAATCATACAGAAAAGGGCAAGTGGCACAACCGTCCACATGCGAGAAATGGGTGTTAATAGGTTATAAACAATAGGTATAAAAACGAAAATAATTCATAACGACTTTTATTGTCGTCAATAGCAATGATAATATAACAACACATAATTTGTTAAACAAAGTTAACAAGAATTCTTTGTGAAATCTTGTTTTTTTCTTATATTGAATTTTTCTTTATCTTTCTCTTTCGTATTTTGTTTTAGTTAAGTTAGATTTTTAACTTCCCGTAGGGTAAGTTACAGTAATCGCAAAAAAATCGAAAATGAAAATTTGTATATATCTTTGCGTTTCAGAGGTTTCTGAATATTTTGGCATACCTTAGAAAAAATGGATGTACTCGTATGTGTATGTGCGTGTGTGTATGTGTGTTCGGATACAAATTTTCGTCGACGATTTCGGGAACACGGATGAAGCGATTTGAATAATTCAAAAAACATTCGATTCGTATTGATAATGAGACGTGCTGATTAGTTTTTGGCGAAGTCAGGTCTAGCCGTTCCGAAGATATGAGGCAAAAAGTGCCGAAAACGGTAACTCAGTTTTTAAGAGAACGGAGCGTCCGATTTGAATAATTTAAAAAACCTTTTACTTGTATTAACAAGATGAAGAACTGATCAAATTTTCATGAAGGCAGGTCTAACGATTTCGGAGATCTAGTAAAAATAGTAAAAAAAATGCCATCTGGCGGTCAAAAATGATCATTAGACATATGCACATCAAATATATGATATTTTATAGAGATTTTAACAATAAGTATAAATTTTGTTTACATTCCTATGGGTTTCGTATCAATGTTTATCCGTTAGACGGCGGCGCGGCGCTTACGCGCTTCGATATTTTGTCTCTATGCAGAACGATTGCTTTGAAAAAAAGTTCAGAATTTTCAAAATATTCCAAAATAACTTTTTTCCAAAAATTCTTTTTTTTTTCAAAAAAAAGTAAATTTTTGTCAAAAATTTATAGTTTCTCAAAAATGTAATTTTTTCAGAGTAATTTTTTTTTCAAAAATGTTAATCTTTTTAAAAAATAATAACTTTTGGCACGGGAAGTTCCAGCAATTTGCCTTAAGGCACGATGCCATGCGTCTAATCACTAGTTCTCTTTCATATTTTGTCTAAGCTAAGTTAGATTTTTTCATCTATTTAATCTTTACCTAAATAGAACGAGACATACATGTCACAACCGTATCCCAAAATTTGTCACAATCGTACCCAACGCACACTCATCATTATGACTGAGCTAAATTATCTAAGCAAAAACTTATTGCTGGTAAATAACTACTTATGTTCAACTTACAACAAAATAAGAGTATACAATTACCAGTTATTGTTACTGTTCGACATCACTTTTTATCTTTCTCCATTTTGGAATGGATCTCAAAATCAGTATAGTTTAGCTTTTATGACGACTGTCACTACCGTATCCGGGCACAACCGTACCCAGTCTTTCCTACATTATATTTATTATAAATAATATGCTCCAATTTGTTCATATTTATTAATAATGAGAAAATTATATATCGAAACGTACAAAAAAATGAAGATGCACTAAAATGATTTTTGTTTTTATTTGACGCGTTGTCTTTCTAGACTAGACTTCTAGAATATATTTTATATATGTATATATATATATATATATATATATATATATATATATATATATATATATATATATATATATATATATATAATGCGGGAGACCTGCAGCCCTATTCTCTCGCCCGAAGAGGAGTGGTTCAATAGGTAAATAAGATGGTAGAAAAAACGAAACGACAAACGAATAAAGGAACACAGTGTAAATAACTGATTTAGACGTTTCCAACAATGGCTGCTGCCATAAGAAAAAAGAAATCGCTAAATAACACAATGGCAGATACGAAGAGGTTGTGATTATCGAAAGCACCTCGAACGGGGACGAGAGAAGTTTGGAGCACTCCTGGGGGGCGCAATTTGAGGAAAAATATTCATGCTGGAAAAAAACATCGATATTGAAAGGAATTACAGGTATTTAGGATGGTCAGAATAATTCGATGTTGTTTAGGATAACCGATGTTGAAGGATACTTAAACATCTATACCTGAACCGACGTTTAGGGTAGTCATTACTTTGATGATAATTAATTATTTATATCGATAAGATATTATACTGGCAATCAATAGTATCAACGTTGAGGATTATTGAAGTTGAGAATTATGCATGTTGATATTGACGATAATCTATGTCAATTGTTGTCTATGATAGGAATTATCTATGATGATGATTATCTATTGCAGTGGTCAGGGATCCGGGTTAAATTACCTCAAATGGAGTAAAAATTTAATTTTTGAAGGTAAAAAGTAAGTATTTTTAGTTGATATTTACTGTATTTGCTACGTAGTTCCACGTATAGGGAACTACTCTAGGTCATGAGGGTAATATCAATTTAGAAAAAAATATTTTGGGGTAATGATTAAAAAGGTTTCTCGACCGCTGATCTATTGAGTAGATCATCTATGTTGAGGATTATCTAGGACGAAATGAAACCATGTTGAGAGCTGTCTATGTTGAATTGTCTACTTTGTAGATTATATTGTTTGAGTATCTATGTTAATTGTGAGAATTGTCTATGTTTAGAACTGTCTATGTTAATTGTGATCTGTGATAAAAATTATGCATGGTTATGATTATTAATTGTGAGGATTATATATGTTGAGGACTATCCAAGGCAAGATACAACCATGTTGAAAACTGTTATGTTGAATATTATCTATATTGTGGACTGTCCTGTTGAAGATTCTCTAATAATAAGATGATGATGCAAAGTTTTATCAAGGCTGGAAATGTTTATGTTTATTGTTGATGTTGAAATAAAATTGATAGATTGACGATTTATTATTGTTCGGATTCTATAGGAATTTTTGGATGTTCGAAATATTTCTGTCTAATTGATGAATGGTTACCGAGTTATTTACTTGAATAAGTATTTTAAGTTGTACAAATGTAAATTATTTGAAACATATAGAATCATCTATGTTGAATGTTGTCTATGATGGGAATCATCTATGATTTTGACAACCTATGATGAGGATTATCTATGTTGAGGACTATTTAGGACAAGTTATAATAATGTTGAGAGAAGTCTCTGTTACTATGTTGAATATGGTCTATATTGTGGATTATCTTGTTGAATATTATCTATGTTGAGATTTATAGATAATGCAAAGTTTAATAAATGTTGCAAATGTATATAGATACTGCTGATGTTATATTTTATGAGATTTTATGCATGTGACTAATAGTTTTATTTAATAAATTTCTATCTAAATTGTTGAATAGCCTCAATGAGATTTACAACTTATTAACTTCCCGTAGGGTAAGTTATAGTAATCGCAAAAAAATTGCAAATGAAAATTTTTGCGTAAGTTTACGTTTCAAAGGTTTGTGAACCTGAACAACACCGAATTATTCTGACCATCCTAAATACCTTTTGGCATACCTCAGAAAAAATGGATGTATGTGTGTGTGTATGTTTGGATACAATAGTTCGTCCACGATTTCGGGCGCATCGACCAACCGATTTGAATGATTTAAAGAACATTTGATTTCTTCTGATGAAAAGACGTGCTGATTAGGTTTTGGTGAAGACAGGTCCAGTCGTTTCGAGATACGGGGAAAAAAGTGCCAAACACGGTAACTCAGTTTTTGAGAGAACGGAGAACCTGATTTGAATGATTTAAAAAACATTTTACTGGTATTGACAAAATGAAGAATTTATGAAATTTTTGGTGAGGCAGGTCTAGCGGTTTCGGATATACAGAAGGAAAAGTAAAAAAAAAGATATTTAGCGGTCAAAAATGATCATTAGACATATGCACATAAAATTATCAGATATGTGATGGAGTTTTCAAAAATGAGTACTAATTTTGTTACATTTTTTTGGGTTTTGTACCAAGATTTTTAATTTTTATATGGTTCAAGCAAATTTCAAAATTTTCAGAAAAATTTTTTTTTTCAAAATTTTCGAAAATATACAAAGTTTTATACTTCAAATATGAATTTCAAATTAACAATCTAATTTGAAAATGTATATATTTCAAATGCGGTGTTTTGATCATCAGAAATATATCCTCAGGTGGATTCATTAAGCACCTCTTGCTAGTGTAAACGTTCTCAAGTGTTTTGAGCGATAAGATTGTCACTGTATATCTTAAGAACGATAAAATATATAGTGATTATAATTATCTGTTTGAAAATGTTTAAAACAATTGTTATTAATTATTGTTCAATATTTAATGATTACTGATTTTTTCCCTCGAATATTTAATTCTGGTACGGTAGGTTCCAGCAATTTGATTTAAGACACGATTCCATACACCACTTGTTATGTTTTGTACTACTATGGCAATAAAATATTTTGTATTAAAAAATATTCTAAAAATACGAAGTATAATATACTTTACAGAACTTTAAATTATGATCCATGTTTGTACGGAACCCTCAGTGTCTTGTGCTCAACTATATACATTAACATCATATATTTACCTATCCATTCTAGTTTCAAAATTCGTTTTTTTGCGTTATGTCGAACTCGATTGCCCCACGTGTCATCTCGCCCCCCGAATATCGATATTGCTCCCACTCTCGGTGCTGGGGGGGCTCTGCATTCGGATTAATAAATGTCAAACCCCGTATCGGGCGCTCGCGATCTGATCGAAGAGATTGCTGGCACTCTGCAATTTCCTGATTCCGTTTGAATAACGATGAGCTAAATAAAAACAACGATAGATATAATATTGAATGGAAATGTTTAGGATATCTGATGATGGTAACAGTCTAATCGAGACTTACGATATTTTTGTACTACATTTGGTAATTGACTCGTTTTAAACCAACTTTTTTTTCAACAGGCTATAAATCATACTATTACTTTGTTTTGGATTACATGTTACATAAAAATTGCATAAATTGAGTTAAAATGTTTTTATGAGTGATTTGCCAAAAATTAAGTAAGGTATTTCCAACCCGGTCTACGGATTTTTTTCTATAATTTTGCTCATTTTTTTAACTTTCCGTAAAAAATCGAAGGTTACATTTCAGAGGTTTCTGAACATTTTGGCATACCGCAGAAAAATGGATGTATGTGTTCGTCTTTACGCAGCGCGATTGTTTAAAAAAAACTACAAAATATAAAAAAATATTTCAAATTCAAAAAAAAGTCAGATGTGTTCAAAATTTTCAAAATTCTGAAAAATCTAATTTTTTCAAAGTTCTCGGAAAAATTTAAAGTTTTTTTTAAAAAATTTAATTTTCGGTACTGGAAGTTTCTGCAGTTTGCCTAAAAGCCATGCACCACTAGTTTTATAAAGCTTTGGAAGTTTTAGATAGTTGTAGATATATATTGGTTTATAAATGATGCCAAAGTGGTGATCATGGAAATAAATTTTGGATTTCTGAATTTTGAAAGTGCTGATTATGAGAACACCACACTTATTTGTATATCCATTAAAAGCTTATACACTATTTTATGATATAGAAAAATTATGTTGGTGAAATAAATTCATGTTTAAAAATGTTACTAAAGTGATCAAGTATTTAAATTGTGGCTGCTGCAGGGCGTTATATATGAATTAAAATAATTTTAAAGTTATCAAGGAGTTGAGGTTTAGCTGCTGTTGATTCTTGTGGTTTAAGAAATAAAATTATTTCTTTATATATGATGTCTACATGATCTAGGATTTTAAATATGACTGTTATATATGCAAACTTCTCACACTTTTATATAGGGAAGAGCGGCGCACAATGGTCCAATTTGACTTTGATCAGTTATATTGAGAAAATCAAATCAAATTGTACACCACAACAAGTAACACATATTGAACAAAGAACTATCTGACTAAGTTAAGTAAAGCTTCATTTGCTTCTAGCAAATTCATCATTGTAGAAATGTTTCCTTTTGCTGTTTTTCAAACATTTGTCACCTGGTTTTTTACCCCGTAGGCGGGGTAAATTGGGAATTTTGTCAGAAATAATCATTAGCAGATTAGTAATAACTTTTTATTTAACTTATTTCTTGAAAAATTTCTTTTTTTAACTTATAAGAGTAAATATATTTACTATTTTTAATGTTAACAACTTTGCTAGGGTAAAGACGTAGATGGTCTTTTTTACCTCACTTACATGTAAGCTGTTATAGAGGTTATATAAACAAATGAAAATAATGTTGAGTCTAACTTAAAAATAACAAAAGATCTTATAAAACAATTAAATGGCACACACCTTCAAACCAGTGTGGTCTTATGGGATTCAACTATGGGGCACCGCCAAAAAAAACAATCTACAGATTATTCAGCAAGTGCAGAACAAGATCATACGGCAGGCACTGAACGCACCCAGGTACGTTTCCAACTGGTTGATTCACCAGGACAGCAACATGATGGCAGTAAATGAAGTAATTCTACAAAAAACAAACAACTATAAAAGAAGAATCGACGAACACCCAAATTACTTGGCACAAAAAGTATTCTCATAAGCGCGCTCAATCAGGCTAAAACGAAACATTCCCAATGATCTCATAAATTTGTAAACGCTACTAACATTAATATTATTATTATTGTTATTATCATTATTATTATTATTATCTTACTATTTCTATTATTGTTATTTCATTATATTTTATTATTTTTCTAGTATTATTTTATTACTCAGAAATTTTATTTATATTATTTATTAATTTTATTTTTATTATTATTTGCTTCTATTTTATATTAAATCATCATATTACGGATATTATTTTCATGTAAATTCTATCCTTTGCACTCTTATTTATTAGAATTTATGTTATTTTTTATTAATATTACTAGATGTTAATTATTTAACAGTTGTAATAATTATTGAAATTGAAAAAAAATGGCACATACTTGATAATTATATTAAGATCTCGTAAACTACACAACAGTGCTCACAACCAGAAACACAAACAACTAAAGATAATACTGTTGTTGCGGATTTTCAAACATTGACATTTATCTCTCGATGGATACGTCGTGACAATCAATATTATGGTTGATTTTACATCTTTTTTCTTTTTCTTTCAAATATTGTTGTTAATTTGTTTATATTTACCTGTTTTCGAGATATCGGTGGTGCACCTTCTTACCACCGGACGTTTAGGCTTCGCTCTACCCTAATATTATAGAAAAATTCCGTTAAAAAATTGTTTATATATGATGCCAAAGTGAGTGAAGAAATTAAATTCCGGATCTCTGAACTCTGCAAGGGCTACGTGCAGGGCGTAGCACCCTCAGACAGTGGCCTCTCATTACGCAATTAGAGTTTATAAGTCTCGGGCGAAACCATTAGAAATTAAAAACTTTTAATGCCGACTTTTATCTCTTCAGAATAAATGCTGATCGATCGATCGGCTCTGTACTTATCGTTAAATGCATTTTCATGAATTTGCCGCTTCGGCAATAATTGCACATTTCTAAAAAAAAGGAGAAAAAAACACAATTGTCTGAAAAGCCGCGCAATAATAACATGGGTTTAACACGAAGCCGTTTTAATGAGGTGGTTGAAAGTGCCCATTTTGGATTGAGGATCGAAGTTTTTTGTTTCTTGGGAGAAAAATACAAATTGCATATAGCAAAAATCAAATCACAAACTTTAAGTTTTAAACAATAATAATAAAATAATATTTACAATGTAATCAAATATACTTTCTTAGATGTATTCTATTTATCGTTTGTCAAAAAACCCAAGCATCTTATTGCACACTAAATATTGTATTAGTAACATTAATAACATTAATAAATCATCCCAGATAATATTGAAATAATATTTTTAAATTGATTTTATTTTAAGAAATATATATATATATATATATATATATATATATATATATTAGGGTGGTCTTTAATATGGACATTTTCGAATTTCCTTGCTCCCAGGGGCTCAAATGCTTCCAAATTGATAAAAAAATCCTCTGAAAGTTTTAGCTCTTAATATTAACTTTTATATAGTGCGCAATTCAATCAAAGCTTTGTGAAGAAATAGCATGGAAAGAAATTCGAAAATTTTAAAAATGCTTTTATATATAACTTAGCGAACAAATGAATGAGTTTTATTCAAAATTCGACGCTCTACAAAACTAATTGTTCCTTGGAAAAAACTTTTTTATAAATCTGGACTCCGACTTGTAAACAATTTTAGTACAACGACTAGTACTATTTTTACCAAAACAAAAACCCCTTTTAATATCGAACGACTTAGAAATCTCGTCTATCAAATTAATTGTCTAGATTGTAATTTAATTTACATAGGAGAAACATGCCAGAACTTAATGAAACGTTTACAACAACATAAAAACAATTCAAAAAATTCTAATCAGTTTAAAACTATGATAGCAGAGCATATTTATACTTTAAAACACAATATGGGCTTTTCAAACCCGACTGTACTACAATTTTAACAAAATTTATTCAAACGAAGAATTATAGAATAATCTTTTTTAACTATTTACAGCAATAAAACAATAAATAAACGGAATGAACTTAACACGCTGTGCGACACAAATCTCTTTTATTTAGATAGTATTTCCAAATTTTTCACAAAACAATAAAAACGACGCGCAAATGATTCGCAATTCGTTCCACACATGTGTACAATCTTGGTATAAAATATATTTTAAAAAGTCCTTTCTCCATTATATCTTCAACCAGTCTACGAACAACACACTATTCAATTGTGATTTTTTAAATTATATATATATATATATATATATATATATATATATATTTAGCCCCAACCTTTTCAACTATCACATTACAGACGCCCTAGATTTACCACAGGAGTCATTCATAATTATGTTATTTTTTCACGGTTGCCGGAGTGATGATGCAGCTTCCGCCTTTATATTACACAGAATTTCCTTTTCGTGTTTCTTTTATTACTCATTCGACAAATTACCATGACAATAAATACAGATAATAAAAAAGAAAAGGGCCCCTTGAACGGAATGCTATTCGTTTATTATGATTGACACGATAAAAGAATGTTGTTAGACACATGATAAACATACTTAAATATTTATTATGTAACTATAATCTCATTCCATTGTTTTTTTCGCAATTTATTAAATAAAGTCATTAGTTAAGACGTTTCGAGATCGTGTTTTTTTTCATGATCATGTATAGATTCACATAGTTAGCAGGAGATACAATAATATAATAATAATAATATATATATATAATAGTGGGTAGTATTCTCCTAGGGTAGGTCCGTGAGCTGAGTTTCCAAACAATTCAGGAAAGAATAGCGTGAGAGATTTTTCATTGCCATGTCACACCGCAGTGCCCGAAATGTGCTATTCTCAGTGACAAACATATTTTTTGACCACCTGCATCTTTTTCGGAGCGATTTTTATTCACAAACTTTTTATTTTAATTGCATAAAATATACAACATTATTACATACGCAATAGACGTCGTATTTAGACATTTACAAAAACCTTTTTTTTTATTAATTATTAGGATAAATCAATGTTATATACATATTTAACTCATCTTTTATATATTATAGATGCAAATATATATATATATATATATATATATATATATATGTGTGTGTGTGTGTGTGTGTATTTCTGGTGTCTGGTCTGCACATGAATATTATTCTAACAACGATCTCTTTCGCGTTTACTGAATAAACAAAAGTTTTAATTGAAGAATCTAGTTGTTTCTTCTTAGAGGCGAGAGGGTTGCTTTCCTTTCGACTGAGACTAGAATTATCACAAAATGTTTTATAAATAATAATATACACTTTCATATTAATTAACTTCGCGTAGGATAAGTTATAGTAATCGCAAAAAATCGAAATATTCGCTTAAGGCGTTTTGAACATTTTGGCATACCTTAGAATAATGGATATATGTGTGTGTAGTATGTATGTATGCAGTGGCGGCGCTAGACCATTTGTCGGCGTCGGCGAAATTCGTTTGCGAGGCCCCTCTTTTTTAAGGACTATCACTAAAACTTTCCGTGCTGTAATTTAAATGTTAAAAAAAAATCTGAAAACTTTGGAAAAAAAATTAATTTTTTGAAAATTGAAAAATTGAAATAGGAATTTTTTTTTATAAAAATTAACTTTTTTTCTAAATTGAGATATTTTTTATTTATATTTTGAATTTTTTTGAAAATTTCGAACTTTTTTTCAAAGCAATCACGCTTCGTTACCTCCCTGAGATGAAATATCGAAGCGCGTAAGCGCCGCGTCGTAGTCTAACGCGGAACATTGGTACGGAATGCATAGAAATCGAAACAAAATTTGTACTTATTACTAAAATCTTTATAAAATATCTGAAAATTCGATGCGCGTATATCCAATGATCATTTTTGTCGACCAAATAGCTTTTCTTTTCCTTTTTTTAATGGATCTCCAAAACCGCTTGACCTGTCTTTCTAAAAATTTAATCAGTTTTGTTACAAAGTTAAAAACTAATTATTGTTAAACAAAAGTATCAGATATATTTTTAATCAGATAATTACACAAATTGAAATATACAAAAATTGCACAAGTTAAAATGAACAAACTCTTCGGCAAAAAAAGTTCGTTCATCAGATCTTAGTAAAACACTGAAATTAATTAATTATCCCGAAGAAGTTTCTTTTTTGCCAAATTACTCGATTAGATAGTTTTATAATTTTTCGACTGTTCAAGTCTTTCTGAATGAAAATGATTAGAAACCACAGACCTAATCAATAACTAATTAGACAAAATTTTAAAATCTACAATTGATTAATTAGATTTGAAAAATTTATAATCATAATAAATTGAGTGCACAAATACGCACATAGAACGTACACATGGCATGACCTAAAAGATCGGGCCATTATTCCAAAATTTAATGAATTTATATAATTAATCAATTATTGTAGTTCCATAAAGTTTATGTTAGTTTAGACTATAATTTTTATCTTTATACAGAGTTTTTTTTTAAATCTAGAATTAATTACGAAGAAACGACGCGGTCGATTTTTACGAAAAACTTATTATAGCCAACTGAAAACTTAAGAGTTTTTGAATTTTCAAAATCGGTTCAGAAATGTCAAAATGTCGGATTATTAGAATCTTTGGATCGACCGATTTAAATGATTAACAGAACATTCCTGTTGATAAATTGGCAAAAGCAGGTCCAGCGGTTTCGGAAATACAAAAATAGTTAAAAGGTTATTAATCAATTTGGTGATGCAGTTTTTGAAAGAACTTATCATCTGATTAGAATGTTTAAAAAAATATATCGACAGTGTAAAATAATGATTAGTTTCAAATTAACAGTATTTATAATATTTATTTAAAAAAAATGTAAACCATTGTCAATTCTCATTGATCAATTTTAATGGAGCATTTATTTAGTTACTGTTTGGATACGTTAAGATAACTACACGTTTGTATTCCTAAATAATGATTTACCTTATGCTCACATAAAAACACACAAATTTAAACAACCAGAGAATTAGCCGCCTTGCGCGAAGAAATCTATAGTAATGACAGACAATATTAGATAGTGTCCATAAGAGATAAGAGAGTAAAATGAGAGTGCCCGCAAACCACTAATCTTCTTTACTCGCTCATCAGCATAAAGAAAAACTAAATAAAAATTAAAAACTAAACTTTAAATAATAAAAAAATTTTCGGGGCCTCTTGCGAGGCCCCCCCAGGCGCGAGGCCGTCGGCGACGGCCGACACCGCCGACGCCTAGCGCCGCTACTGTATGTATGTATGTACGGATACAAATTTTTGTCGACACTTTCGAGAGCGCAGATCAACCAATTTGAATTAGGGACGGTATCTAATAGAAAGTATCGATACTTTCTGTATGTGACTCACATACGATTTCAACCCAGTCAACATATACACGAAAGCTTCAACTTCGGAATAATTTGCATATAATGGAAAATAAGCTATAATCAATGGAATTTTAAAAGTCGCTTCCGATTTGACCTCTGCGCTTTTCCTTTATTCAAGGTCAAAGGTGAAAATGACATTTTTCCTATTTTTCCCTATGAAAATTATCAAAAAAAACATGTTAGATACGTCTGTCATAATACGTCCAACATGCATTAATCTTCTCTAATCTTAAAAAATCAAAAGATCAGATCGACAAGAACTTTTTGCATTTAATTTTCAAATTTCTTTCATCGTCGTGCGAATTTTCGATTTAGCATGTCTATTTTGACTGGGCTAATTTGGGGCAAACTTAGCGACACGAAAAAAGTATCGATACTTTCTATTCGATACCGTGTCCCTAATTTGAATCGCATTTAACAAATATACTACTTCTATTGACGAGGAAACGTGCTGATTAGCTTTTGGTGAAAGCACCCCCAGCCGTTTCGGAAATACTGGGTAAAAAGTGCCAATTTCAGTTTTTGAGAGTACGGAGTGTGCGATTTCGAAAAACATTTCACTTGTATTGACGGAATGAAGAATTGAATAAATTTTTGGGAAGGCACGTCCTGCTGCTGAGATCTACAAAGAAAAAGTTGAAGAAAATGCCATTTGACTGTCGAAGATGATCGTTAGGGGGTCAATAGGACGTGGTCACATGCACATCTAATTATCAGATATTGCATAGAGATTTCAATAATAAGTACAAATTTTATTTTTATTGCTTTAGGTTCCGTAACAAGATTCATAAAGTTTAGCCGTAAGTCTACGACGCGGCGCTTACGCGCTTCCATCATATTTAAGACAGTTACGAGGCGTGATAGCTTTGAAAAAAATCCAAATTCTTTCAAAAAATTCAAAGTTTTCAAACGGTTTTAAAATGTTGAAATATGTTGAAACTACATCAAAATATTCATAAAATTCTTAAAATTTTTTTTTTTAAATTATATAATATTTCAACATATTAATATATCTAACTCTGTTTGTATATGTATTTTTGAATGCAAGGTTTCTGTCATGCTTTTGAGAAATCAGTAAAGCTCATTGCTAAAAAAAATCAATTTTTTTTTATTAATTTTACATGGCTGTGGATCTTGCTATCATTACGCCAATTATAATTTTACATTTTTACATTGATTTTACTATTATCTATAAAACTATATAAAATTTAATATAAATCCACATTATTACTAGATATTAAGATTTGTGTGTTTACTGGAAATATAATATTTTTTTTGCAGTTTCTGATACATAATTCTTCTTGGATTCTCATACATTCTGCATAAATCAAAAGTTGAAATGATAAATATAACATTAGTTTATTTCTTGCAACACAAATTGCCGGAAAAAGCCTGGTGTAAGGGTTGGGAAGACACTGTGAGTATGCATCATGAAAACGTCTATTTGGTTGCTGCAATGAACATTTGACGTATTGACTATATGAATAATTTTTGTTACTTTGTAGTTCTTGTGACAATACTGAATCCACTACTTTTTTTTTGCATATAATTATTAATCGTGTGTTTATAATAGCGCCAATGATTACGGAATCTGCAGACTATTATTTTGGCGCAAAACGAATCCTCACATCCAGGTGCATGGGAGCGAGCTATGGGGGCTCGGGCGGTTAATTCGGCCGATGGGATTTCTATTTTCTGAGGAGGGGCGGATGGCCGGCTCGTTGTTTCCACAGACTTTGTGTTACGTCGTCTGATGTGATTACTTTTGATGTAGGATCGGACTGCGAATTTGCGAATTTGCGAATTTGCGAATTGCTGGTATCGACCGTTAAGTGTTTGTTTTATTTTGTAGCCGAAAGGGGTGAGTGGAGGTACGGGTGTATTTTTAGAGTCGATGAGGGATTTAATTGCACATTGGTAAATTTGTGATTGCTATAAGTAAGTAGTTTTAAAAGGATGTTACGAAATATGTGTGAGTATATAAAGAAAAAGAAAGAAGAGTGTATAAATTATTACAAGGGTGAAGGAGGGTTGTCGTTGTAGTAAAATATCAATATGCATGATCTTACTACAACGACAAAAATCCGAAAAAAATCATAAAAAATCTAAAGTTTTCAAAAAAAGTCCGTTTTTAGGTCTTCAATACACGTGGTTCGAGATGGGGGAGGTGGTTCTAATTTTAAGTATCACTACGTATGACCTAGAGGGATGTGGGGTAAAAATGTTTAAGAAAAAATCACGTCTTTAATGGACAGCCCCTAAGTATATATTTTTGTATGATTCGTCATAACAGCTTAATTGTACTGATTGTGAGGTAGGGTCCAAAGGGGAACAAATGAAGCATATTTGCTCGAACAAGTTTCCATTATTAAGGTTAGCGCTATATTAGGATGATTCGTAAGCTGCATTGCTTTCAAAGAGACAAAAGTAAGTTTTCATGTTCGAATTCTTTTAATTTTAACAGTTAAATTGTATATGATGTGGTCTACACTTGGTTATTTTGCTATAAGTTGAGCATTAATAGTTATTTACCAGCAATTCGTTTTTGCTTAGATAATTTAGCTCAGTCATAATGATTATTTGTTTTCAAAAGTGTGCGTTGGGTACGGTTGTGACAAATTTTGGGGTACGGTTGTGACATGTATTTTTAGTCGTATGCGGCTGAAGATGAAACAGAAATAAAGAAAAGAAATAAAAAAAAATCCAAAGACATAATATGGAAAAAAAAAGAAAAATTCAAGACAAGCAAAAAAAAGATTTCTTAACTTTCTTAAAAAAATATATTTTGTCATATATCGTTATATTATATTCAAAAGCTTTGTTTAAATGATTATGCTGTGCTAAATATTTCGGACAATAAACATTGTTTAAAGTATTTGGATGATTATAGCAATTGTTTTTTTAATCTAATTAATTTTTTTTTATATGGTTTGATTTTATGACTAATCCATCGTATTTAAGAACAGTATTTCAGTATTTCGACATAGACATATGTTGAAATTATCATTTAATTTACTTTTCTCCCAGCTAACTGGTAAACTAACAAAAATACTGCTGATCAAAAAAAAGTGGCACCACCGTAACCAGTCTTCCCTACTGCCAAAGATGGGAAAGTAAAATACCCTACTAGATACAATTGCAAATAGAAAAGAAAACTGGATGGGATTCATAATGTCATTCAAGATAATATAAAATGAATGACAGGAATAACATGAAGAAGAATGCAGGCAAAACAGATCGTCATACATAAGGTTGTTTTACCCAATTTCAAGAGAAGACACTTTCGAGTTAAACTTTTTTTTTATTTCTTTTATTGGCCTCTGATAACGTTCAGCCACATACATAATATACAATATATAGGTAGCATATATATTATATCATTCACTTACATCTTAATTTTACTATCATTAACAAACCTAATTATGTAAGGATAACAATTCAAATTTTGCAATAATGATGTCAAATTGAAGGGTTTGATCAGTGTTTTCATAGAGTGCAGTTCCTCTAACAATTTAGCCCTGCTTGCCTCAAATATACTACATTCTAGTATGATGTGTTCCGATGTTCTACTTGATGCTCCACAAGGACATGATTCTGACACTCTTATTGCCAGCCTTTTCAGATGTGCAGGGAAGTTGCCATGATTAAGTCTCAGTCTTGTTATTGATACGATAGTTTCTCTGTTTTTATCAGCATATTTCAGTTGCAGTTTGGGGTTGACTACCTTGTAGTATTGTTCCTTTGTCTCCGACGATCTGTTCGATTCCCCTTGTCCAATATTTTTTTATTTGAATTAGTCATATAATCCTTCTTAGTGGCTAGGTTGATCATCGTTTCATATTCCGTAGCCCATTTTGCTATTGAGTCCGCTTCTTCGTTTCCTCTAGAACCAGAGTGCGATCTAGTCTATAGTAATTTAACTATACTCGTATACCCGTGCTCCAATTGCTGTATAAGGCTATTCCATACTTCATAGACTAATGTCTCGCTTAATCTTTTAGTAAGAAATAGATTTTTCATTTTATCTAAGCAGCTTTTGCTGTCGGTAACGATGACCACTTTAGTGACTTTGTGGATTTCGATATATTCAATTGCTTTTTTTATGGCTACTAGAGTTAAACAATATTAAAATAAACCAAAACTTATTGCATCAATCAGCTGCATTTTTCTTTCCATCTCTTTGTATTCAGCGAACATTTATCTTTCATTCGAGGTCATTGAAACACAAAGCCGATCGCTGTCGTTCTACGTCGGTGTCCGTCGGCGTCCGTCAACGTCCTACCCTGGTTGTCCAGGGCGTCCTGGGGCGTCCTGCGGGGTCTTGCATCGCTGTCAAGATAACAAAAGTGATGATCGCGTAAATCGATCAGAAAGACACAATCGTGCGGTCGCTCGTGGGCGTTTCTCATCAAAGTCCTTTATGTAAGGACGAAGGGACATCGAAACACATTAACTGTATGCGATCTAATCGGGAACAGGTTTTCGCAACATTTTTAGGGGTGTAGATCGACTTATCCACAATAGCTTTAGGTAATTTTTTATTTTTATCAGAGTTTACTTTTCGTGTAACAGGAATTTGGAAAATGGAACACCAAACAGAAACACATATATTTTGAACAAAATTGTTGAGTAATTATGCACCTAAACCTAATTACTTTAGAGCCACTTATATTCTAATAAAATAAAACTGTGCAGAATTTTATATACGGCAATTTTAGTTTTATAATTTTTGTACAAATTTATAGTTAAAATATAATAAAATATCTTAAATATAATTCAATATATAATGTAATATAATTTAATGTACCTCAGATAAATTAGAAAAAGTGCTTACTTTATTACCGAATAAAAAAGAATTTTTCTCTAACTATATATTAATACCTATTCTTGTTTTTTTCTGAATCGGGAAGTCCTGATAAAAATCATGTAAATAATGTGTATTTTGTCTATAGTTTATTATTTATTTATTTCATGCAGATAATTTACAAAAAACTTTAACATTTAAAAAATACATAATGACGGTATAATTTTTAATCTAATTTGTTTTCAAAGTCTGATTAAATATTATGAACTCTATAATAAAGTACATGAATGTATAGCTAATAATTAGAATATTTGAAGTAAAATTTTAATACTTATTATTTTTTATTTTAGTTTTAAGTAACATTCCATTTTTTCTCAAATATTCCACATAATATTTACAGACTAATATTTTCCAGCTGATTATATTTAAAAAATATTTATTACAAATTACCGAAGAGATTGTTTTGTAATTTGAATTTGAAGATAAATCTAAGTGAAGTAATTTAATATTTGCATCATTAGTTTGTTTTCATAGAGATCTTTAAATTTATGAATAACTTGACCTACGAAAATTTTAAAAATTTTGCAAGATATTTTCTTCTTAAGATTCTTATTTGAAATCTTTATCCATATGAAAAAACGCATTTTGTTCCAACTACAAATTCACAGACTAATATTTTCTTGTTCTACTACATAGAATTTTTGTGGAAGTTTTTCAGAAGAATTTCTGATAAAATTATGTACATAGATATTTCTAATATAATCAGTATGAACAATATTACAATTTATAATTTATATTATATACAGGGTGCCACAGAACTTAAATTGAAGTCGGGCTGAAACGGGGTGTTAGTATTGACTTTAATTGTCCTGGAAAAGATTAGAAAAAAATTATCTCACGTTATTTGGGAATTGAGCTTTTAAGTGCAAGCTGGAGCTTTTGGTGAAATTATGGCCATTTTTCGGTTATTTGTTGTTAATTTTTAATAATTTTGTTGCTATAATAATCTTTGGAACTGTAACCGAGAATAAATTTCTAGGATCACATAACAACACAATTGCGCCAAATAATCAAGAATGATAAACTATAAATTTAAGATTTTTAAAATCGGTCGACTTTGAGGACCTTTCTTTAAAAAATGTACTTAAGTGTGTGTTGGCAAACGTCATCAAAAGTTGGCACATTTAATCAGAATTATTTGCTTACGTTAGCAAAGAATAAAATGTAGCCATAAGCAATCATATTTTTTAGTTTTGTAAAAAAAACATATTTTTTATCCGATATCTTGTCAACGCAACTTACTCTGTGATTGACAAATATTCTCGTTTTGGGCTCGATTCGGACGACTAAACTTGGCGCACTGTAGCCACAGTTAACTGGTTAATAATAATGTTATTTTTGTGGATATAAATATCATATATTAATTGAAACAATGTCGAAAAGTTTGAATTTTGAAAATAAATACATTTTACGAATCTTTAAAAACATGTAGCTTTTCTGTTGATTTTAATATGAGTGTTTTATTTATTCCAAAAAATATTGAACCATAATAAATTATTCCGTCAGAACTAACGCGCGGCAATAAAACGCGTCATAAAATCGTGTATTCTTACTTGGATATTTATAGATATTATATATGTATGTACACATATAAATATATAAATATGTGTTAGTGTTTCATAAATGTATGTATTTCCATGTATCTGGATCTCCTTTGGTGTTTGGGCCGCAGTTAAATTTCCATTACTGCTGCTATTGTATTTTTTTACGAAGTCCATAACATTGTCTAAAACGCGTTGTACGTAATATTATTGTATATTTATGCAATTTTGTGGTTATTTATGAATACTTCATTTTATTGCAAACAAACGTGTCAAGCATATAAAATAATTTACATCGGGGAGATTTCACGACGTGCCGGCGGAACGATTCGCAATTTCGCGAAAATAAAAAAATCTTTTCATACATATTTTTATTTACATGTCGAGGTGTGAATTTAGGTAAAAGAGGATGACAATACAGGAAAAAGATTATGTTAATTATTGGGCATTTTTTATTATGCAGTTTGTTCTGATAATAAAATTACCGTTTTATATGGGGTAGAGCAGGGCTTAAAGATCCGCTGGCAAAAAAGGTCCAACACCATTATCTCAAAAACATGTAAAGTATATTTTTTTAAACAATGCTAATTCAAAGTAGAAGGCAAAGGATGTGTAGCCACTTACCCCCTTAATTTGTTATCAGGAAATAAACAACAATATATCAAGTTTTAGAAAACGCCGATTTATAGAAAACGTATTTTTTCTTGTAGGTAGATTTTTTGTTTTTGAGCTTTTTATTAAGTTTATGATACCTGAATATATTTTGAATCATATCTTATTTAATTGTTTTATAATATGTACTGTTATTTTTAAGTTAGATTAAACCATTTTTTTATGTAACCTCTGAAAGCTAGAGTGTGTTTAGGATAGTAAGAACTTCTAAACTGACAAGTGTTTAAGCAGTAAGAAAATAGTAAATTAACTAGTGGTGCATGGCATCGTGCCTTAAGGCAAATGCTGGAACTTTCCGTACCGGAATGAAATATTCGGAGAATAGTAAATGTCTTCAAATAGATCATTATAAATACTGTATCTTTCATTATTCGTATTTTATAAATAAATTATAAGAACTTGTTAATTATGCCACGAAGTTAACATGAAAAATATATAAATAAAACCTAATCGAGCAGATTCTATATGAAGTATATTGTCTAATATTTATAAGAATTATATACACTGAATTGCATAGTTAAAATTATTTATTTAAAGTATATAAGTATATACGTGAGCTTTAGAACTTTAGCTAGGAATAAAATTAAAATCCAAATTATTTTCGATATATATTTTTTTGTAAATTAAACTTTTCCTTTTAATTTTGAAATCAAAAAAAATTTTCTTCTTTTCTCAAAAACATTCAAATCGGATGCTTCGTTGTCTCAAAAGCTGCAATTTTTTGCACATTTTGCTGTGAAGTATAAATCAACAATTTTATAAGAGATAAATTAAGGTAATAGTTAATTGACTTTTCCGATGAATATTTCTGACAATGTTTCATTTCAAGTTTATATGCAGGATGTTATTTAAAATTAAAAATGAGTTATTGGATCTGTATGCACACTGGCTTTCCCTTCTTACTCTGCCTAAGTGGTAAATAATAAAATTTTAGTTAAATTAAACTATTTATTTATTAGTTAAATTAAACTATTAACTATCAAACTATTAATTAAACTAAACTAATTAGTTTTAGATAAGTTAAATAGCTATCTCTTTTCTTATTAATTAAGTCGAGAGATTTACCCATATCGAGAAGTTCATGCAAATTTCCTTTAGATAAACTGCCATTTACATCTATTCATTCTATACAGTCATAGTCTGGAAATATTCCAATAATTTTGTTATTTGAGAATATGTTTTGGTTTTCTCAAAACTACAATGTAAACAGCCAACGGTCACTGATTTATGCGCATGACGGGTATATTCGTCATTATATTTTGCGACTTATGCATTACGAGTATACTCGTCAATCACAGTTAACTGGTTCACATGTGTCTGAAATAATAATTTCATGCAGTACAGCCCAAAATATAAATCAGAATATATCTCTTCCTCCACCCTTCCAGGGTTTGTGAACATTGCAGGGTGTATCTGGTTGTGAGTGTATCTTCCTCCAATATTAATATTTGAATTCGGAAGCCAAAGTGAATGCATTATCTGGCATCCGTAATAACACCGCGGCTTGTTCCGGGTTAATGAAATGATTTCTCTGCTTCGTTTAATGCGATGTCTTCGCTGTTTGTCTTTTATTAGATTAGAAATATCAGATGCAATTCCCGAATTTCCAACCAGACTGACACGACGACCCAAAATTCTGGTCTCCAGGAATGGTTTTGATTAAACTCTAAATTTATTCACCCGGGATAAGGTGTGGGTTCTTATTAGAGTTCAGTACCAAGGAATTTTAAAGTTTTTAGTTTTAGGCCTGTCTTATATTTGTCATCTTTTAGACAACTAATGTTTTCGGATTATTAACTTCCCGTAGGGTAAGTTATAGTAATTGCAAAATAATCGAAAATGAAAATGTTTGTATATCATTAAGTTTTAAAGGATTCTGAAAATTTTGGCATACCTTAGGAAAAATCGATATATGTGTGTGTGTATGTATGTGCGGATACATTTTTTCATAGGTAATATAAATAAGATTTCGAGAACACGGATCATACGATGTGAATGATTAAAAAAATAATCGATATTTATTGACAAGGAGAAGTGCTGATTAGTTTTTGACAAAGGCAGGTCTATCTGTTTCGAAGATACGGGAAAAAAGTGCCAAAATGGCATTTCAGTTTTTGAGAGAAAGTAGCGTCCGATTTTATGATTCAAAAGACATTTTACTTGTATTGACGAAATGAACAACTGGTAAAATTTGTGAGAAGGCAGGTTTGGCGTTTTCGGAGATTCAATAAATTCAATAAAAAAAAGTAAAAAATCATGCCATTTGGCGGTCAAAAATGATCATTCGACATATGCACATCATATTATCAGATATTTTATAGAGATTATAATAATATGTACAAATTGTGTATACATTTATATGGTTTCCGTACCAATATTTAGACTATAACGCGGCGCCCACGCGCTTCTATATTTCAATTCTAAAACAACTCTGCAGCGCGATTGCTTTAAAAAAAGTTAAAAACTTAAAAAAAAAATATGTAAAAGAAAAATTTAAATTTTTTAAAAAGAATTTTTTTCCAAAATTTCAAAATTTTCAAAAATTACATTATTTCAAAGTTTTGAAAAAAATTTCAAAGTTTTTTAAAAAAATAATTTTAGGTACGGGAAGTCTCAACGATTTGCTTTAGGGCACGATGCCATGCTATGCAGTTCTAAATCTCATGAATGTGAATGTGGTATTTGTGAACGTGATCCCTGTGAATGAAGTCACTGTGAATAAGGTCACTGTGGATGCGAGTATTGTGAATGTGATCGATGTAAATTTAATCAGTCTTTAGGACCTAAACATCTAGGAATGTAGTAAGCTCAATAAATGTATAGGATAAATAATGTGGATATGAATGCGGTAATTATTATATAATAACTATGAATGTTATGAATGTGAATATTATCAATGTAAATGTGATCAGCATGGATGAAATTAACAAGAAATTGATTAATGCTAATGTTTTATATGTTGTTGTGGTAAATATTTATATGGTAAATATAAGTGTGATTACAAAAATTGTGATAAATTTGAATTTAATTATTGATAACTGCAAATATGATAAATGCGAATGTGACAAATATGTGTGTGAGAAATGTGAATATAATTACTATGAATAAGCTCAATGTGACGAATGTGGTGAATGTGAATAAAATAAAAGTTAAAAATTGTAAATGTAAAAATTATCATTTAAGCAATGTCATTAATTGCAGGTGATAAATATGAATGTGTATAATGTAAATTTCATAATTATATATAATATATATTCTAATATGTTTGCTTTATTTTTCATAATAAAGATATATTCTTACTGCATATGGATGAATGTATATGTTATGAATTCTCATATAATGTAGGGTATGTGTTGGATGTGATAAATGCGATGAATATGAATTTATTATAGATATACATGAATGACTTTGTATGGAAATACTAGAAGATAAAGTCAATCGACTGTAAGCTGCAAATTAGATTCAAAAAAATTTTAGGGTGGAGGGGTTTGATTTTTTAAATTAATTAAATTTTTGTCAGAATTGGGGTATTTGGACAATGTCAGTATAAAACAGGCTGATTAAACATACTAATAGTTTTGCAAAAGGGGTGGGCGGGGCACAAAGGTCCAAGTTGATATTAAGTAATTACACTGTCTAAAGCAAATGAAGTACACAGCAACATACAACACGTATCAAACAAACAACTATTGTACTATAATCAGTAAAATTTCCAGCTAATTCTAAATTATAGCATGTGTTTTTCATAATTTTTCTAAAATTTGTCATCTGCTTTTTTACCCCATAGGCGGCGTAAAATGGGACAACCAGGAGGCAAAAAGATTAAATGTCTTATTTTGAATTTTGAAGAAAAATTTGAAATAATGGCTGCAATATTCAACCAATGCAAATTATAAATTTTATGGGCGCATTTTTCACAAACTGTATATAACCTTGATCTGGTATTTTGTCATAAATATTCATCAGCAGAGTTGGAATTCCTATAAGTTGAATTTATTTTTTGTACAATTGCCTTTGTTAACCGAATTTACATTAAAATTATATCAAGATCTCGAACACTAAACAACAGTGCTCACAAACAAAAAAACTAACAACAAAAGAAAATACGTTTGTTATAGATTTTTAAACATGGTCGTTTATCCTCTGATAATGAAGTCGCAAGAATCAAGGTGGTGGCTAATTATACATCCTTTTCCCTCTACTTTCAAATATTGTTGTTGAAAAAATTCGCAACTTTACTTGTTTTTTTTTCGGGGCTCCACCATATAAAAAAAGAATCTTTTATTATCAGCACTATATAGAGTTGCATCGCTGAACGTCATAGTTTTTAAATGAAATACTCTACAATTGATTTAAATCTCATGAAGATAAATGATTAACAAATAATAGAAAATTATAAAAAAAAATGATACAAATCTTGTTTAGAACTATTGAGTAGTAAGAATTAATAATATCGAGCACTCGTAAAAGTTTTGCTGATGTTATTTTTTATTAATCCAAAAGTTATGAGTACGGAACCTGATGTGTAGACTTTAGAAAGTGTATAAAGTTGAATAAATCTTTTATATAAATCGTGTACAAAGGAATATGTCTAAATCTGTATTATGGGCGGGCGAAGTTCGTAGCGTCTCCTGTGTTGTCTCACAACCGCCGCCGCAGTCTTGAACAAATATTTGTTTTCCACCATAATGCCGTCGCCTTTGCTTACCCACAATGGAAATAGGTAAATTTTTTCATCGTATTTATCATAACCAAACGTTTATATAACAGAAACACGAAAAATGAAAGAAAAAATAGAAGAGAAGCAGGGACGCATCTTGGAAAATGCTCAACAGCTATGTGAGGATTCGGTAAATGAAATTTAAGTCTAATAATATTTGAATTATTAATTATAGACAATAGACGCATAGACAATATATACCTATTAAAAATATTGTAAGCAAAATTTTATATGTTACAACTCTTTTATTAAAGTATTTTTGTGAATGTAATTAGATTTTGCAAGGTTTACACTAGTTGCACTATGTGGAAAATTTCATTTATGTCAACTACATAGTTCACACCCCCAAGGACGGTTGTGACAGGCATAAAAATAGTTTGAAAACAATATAAGTACAAACACCAAAATGGTTTATAACAACTTTTATTGTCGTTAATTATAATTTTATGTAACACAACACAACATAAACATTTAATCAAAGCTTATGAATAAAATATAACAATATATAATAAAACAATTTTTTAAACAAAGTTAACAAGAATTATTTGTTTAATCTTTTTAACTTCCCGTAGGGTAAGTTATTGTAATGGGCCGAAAATCGAAATTCAAAAATTTTTACATTTCTCGACGTTTTGAAGGTTTCTGAACGTTTTGGCATATCTCAGAAAAAATGGATGTGTTTTGTGTGTGTGTGTATGTGTGTGTGTGTGTGTGTGTGTGTGTATGTATGTATGGATACAAATTTCCAGTCACCTTTTCGGGGCACGGATCAACCGATTTGAATGGTTCAAAAAACATTCGATTCCTATTCATAGGGAAAAGAGCTGATTAGTTTTTGGCGAAGGCAGGTCCAGCCGTTTCGGAGATACGGAGCAAAGAGGCAGAAAATAGAAATCGACTTTTTGAGAGAACGGAGTATCCGATTTGAATGATTTAAGAAACATTCAATTAGTAATGATTGGGAGAAGTGTTTATTAGTTTTAGCAAAGGCAGGCTCGAAAGATACGAAGCTAAATATGTAAAAAAT
>NW_020538040.1:131410988-131454037 GCF_003426905.1 Ctenocephalides felis
CTCCAATATTAATATTTGAATTCGGAAGCCAAAGTGAATGCATTATCCGGCATCCGTAATAACACCGCGGCTTGTTCCGGGTTAATGAAATGATTTCTCTGCTTCGTTTAATGCGATGTCTTCGCTGTTTGTTTATTAGATTAGAAATATCAGATGCAATTCCCGAATTTCCAACCAGACTGACACGACGACCCAAAATTCTGGTCTCCAGGAATGGTTTTGATTAAACTCTAAATTTATTCACCCGGGATAAGGTGTGGGTTCTTATTAGAGTCAGTACCAAGGAATTTTAAAGTTTTTAGTTTTAGGCCTGTCTTATATTTGTCATCTTTTAGACAACTAATTGTTTTCGGATTATTAACTTCCCGTAGGGTAAGTTATAGTAATTGCAAAATAATCGAAAATGAAAATGTTTGTATATCATTAAGTTTTAAAGGATTCTGAAAATTTTGGCATACCTTAGGAAAAATCGATATATGTGTGTGTGTATGTATGTGCGGATACATTTTTTCATAGGTAATATAAATAAGATTTCGAGAACACGGATCATACGATGTGAATGATTAAAAAAATAATCGATATTTATTGACAAGGAGAAGTGCTGATTAGTTTTTGACAAAGGCAGGTCTATCTGTTTCGAAGATACGGGAAAAAAGTGCCAAAATGGCATTTCAGTTTTTGAGAGAAAGTAGCGTCCGATTTTTATGATTCAAAAGACATTTTACTTGTATTGACGAAATGAACAACTGGTAAAATTTGTGAGAAGGCAGGTTTGGCGTTTTCGGAGATTCAATAAATTCAATAAAAAAAAGTAAAAAATCATGCCATTTGGCGGTCAAAAATGATCATTCGACATATGCACATCATATTATCAGATATTTTATAGAGATTATAATAATATTGTACAAATTGTGTATACATTTATATGGTTTCCGTACCAATATTTAGACTATAACGCGGCGCCCACGCGCTTCTATATTTCAATTCTAAAACAACTCTGCAGCGCGATTGCTTTAAAAAAAGTTAAAAACTTAAAAAAATGATATTGTAAAAGAAAAATTTAAATTTTTTAAAAAGAAATTTTTTTCCAAAATTTCAAAATTTTCAAAAATTACATTATTTCAAAGTTTTGAAAAAAATTTCAAAGTTTTTTTAAAAAAATAATTTTAGGTACGGGAAGTCTCAACGATTTGCTTTAGGGCACGATGCCATGCTATGCAGTTCTAAATCTCATGAATGTGAATGTGGTATTTGTGAACGTGATCCCTGTGAATGAAGTCACTGTGAATAAGGTCACTGTGGATGCGAGTATTGTGAATGTGATCGATGTAAATTTAATCAGTCTTTAGGACCTAAACATCTAGGAATGTAGTAAGCTCAATAAATGTATAGGATAAATAATGTGGATATGAATGCGGTAATTATTATATAATAACTATGAATGTTATGAATGTGAATATTATCAATGTAAATGTGATCAGCATGGATGAAATTAACAAGAAATTGATTAATGCTAATGTTTTATATGTTGTTGTGGTAAATATTTATATGGTAAAATATAAGTGTGATTACAAAATTGTGATAAATTTGAATTTAATTATTGATAACTGCAAATATGATAAATGCGAATGTGACAAATATGTGTGTGAGAAATGTGAATATAATTACTATGAATAAGCTCAATGTGACGAATGTGGTGAATGTGAATAAAATAAAAGTTAAAAATTGTAAATGTAAAAATTATCAATTTAAGCAATGTCATTAATTGCAGGTGATAAATATGAATGTGTATAATGTAAATTTCATAATTATATATAATATATATTCTAATATGTTTGCTTTATTTTTCATAATAAAGATATATTCTTACTGCATATGGATGAATGTATATGTTATGAATTCTCATATAAATGTAGGGTATGTGTTGGATGTGATAAATGCGATGAATATGAATTTATTATAGATATACATGAATGACTTTGTATGGAAATACTAGAAGATAAAGTCAATCGACTGTAAGCTGCAAATTAGATTCAAAAAAATTTTAGGGTGGAGGGTTTGATTTTTTAAATTAATTAAATTTTTGTCAGAATTGGGGTATTTGGACAATGTCAGTATAAAACAGGCTGATTAAACATACTAATAGTTTTGCAAAAGGGGTGGGCGGGGCACAAAGGTCCAAGTTGATATTAAGTAATTACACTGTCTAAAGCAAATGAAGTACACAGCAACATACAACACGTATCAAACAAACAACTATTGTACTATAATCAGTAAAATTTCCAGCTAATTCTAAATTATAGCATGTGTTTTTCATAATTTTTCTAAAATTTGTCATCTGCTTTTTTACCCCATAGGCGGCGTAAAATGGGACAACCAGGAGGCAAAAAGATTAAATGTCTTATTTTGAATTTTGAAGAAAAATTTGAAATAATGGCTGCAATATTCAACCAATGCAAATTATAAATTTATGGGCGCATTTTTCACAAACTGTATATAACCTTGATCTGGTATTTTGTCATAAATATTCATCAGCAGAGTTGGAATTCCTATAAGTTGAATTTATTTTTGTACAATTGCCTTTGTTAACCGAATTTACATTAAAATTATATCAAGATCTCGAACACTAAACAACAGTGCTCACAAACAAAAAAACTAACAACAAAAGAAGAAATACGTTTGTTATAGATTTTTAAACATGGTCGTTTATCCTCTGATAATGAAGTCGCAAGAATCAAGGTGGTGGCTAATTATACATCCTTTTCCCTCTACTTTCAAATATTGTTGTTGAAAAAATTCGCAACTTTACTTGTTTTTTTTTCGGGGCTCCACCATATGAATATTATCTCTACAATTGATACTCTACAATTGATTTAAATCTCATGAAGATAAATGATTAACAAAATAATAGAAAATTATAAAAAAAAATGATACAAATCTTGTTTAGAACTATTGAGTAGTAAGAATTAATAATATCGAGCACTCGTAAAAGTTTTGCTGATGTTATTTTTTATTAATCCAAAAGTTATGAGTACGGAACCTGATGTAGACTTTAGAAAGTGTATAAAGTTGAATAAATCTTTTATATAAATCGTGTACAAAGGAATATGTCTAAATCTGTATTATGGGCGAAGTTCGTAGCGTCTCCTGTGTTGTCTCACAACCGCCGCCGCAGTCTTGAACAAATATTTGTTTTCCACCATAATGCCGTCGCCTTTGCTTACCCACAATGGAAATAGGTAAATTTTTTCATCGTATTTATCATAACCAAACGTTTATATAACAGAAACACGAAAAATGAAAGAAAATAGAAGAGAAGCAGGGACGCATCTTGGAAAATGCTCAACAGCTATGTGAGGATTCGGTAAATGAAATTTAAGTCTAATAATATTTGAATTATTAATTATAGACAATAGACGCATAGACAATATATACCTATTAAAAATATTGTAAGCAAAATTTTATATGTTACAACTCTTTTATTAAAGTATTTTTGTGAATGTAATTAGATTTTGCAAGGTTTTACACTAGTTGCACTATGTGGAAAATTTCATTTATGTCAACTACATAGTTCACACCCCCAAGGACGGTTGTGACAGGCATAAAAATAGTTTGAAAACAATATAAGTACAAACACCAAAATGGTTTATAACAACTTTTATTGTCGTTAATTATAATTTTATGTAACACAACACAACATAAACATTTAATCAAAGCTTATGAATAAAATATAACAATATATAATAAAACAATTTTTTAAACAAAGTTAACAAGAATTATTTGTTTAATCTTTTTAACTTCCCGTAGGGTAAGTTATTGTAATGGGCCGAAAATCGAAATTCAAAATTTTTACATTTCTCGACGTTTTGAAGGTTTCTGAACGTTTGGCATATCTCAGAAAAAATGGATGTGTTTGTGTGTGTGTGTATGTGTGTGTGTGTGTGTGTGTGTGTGTATGTATGTATGGATACAAATTTCCAGTCACCTTTTCGGGCGCACGGATCAACCGATTTGAATGGTTCAAAAAACATTCGATTCCTATTCATAGGGAAAAGAGCTGATTAGTTTTTGGCGAAGGCAGGTCCAGCCGTTTCGGAGATACGGAGCAAAGAGGCAGAAAATAGAAATCGACTTTTTGAGAGAACGGAGTATCCGATTTGAATGATTTAAGAAACATTCAATTAGTAATGATTGGGAGAAGTGTTTATTAGTTTTTAGCAAAGGCAGGCTCGAAGATACGAAGCTAAATATGTAAAAAATGGCAGTTTTTGAGAGAACTAAGTGTTCGATTTAAATGATTCAAAGAACTTTCTGCTTGTCTTAACAAAATAATTGATTTTGGAAAAAAAATTGTACAATTTTTTTTTTTAGTTTTTTTTGTATATCGAAAATAATTCAGATTTTATTTTTATTCTGACTAAAGTTCTAATGTTCTAATTCTAACGGGAAGTTCCAGCAATTTGCCTTAAGGCACGATGCCATACACCCTACTAGTTTTTTCTTATATTGAATTTTTCATTTCTTTTTTTTTGTCTTAGTTAAATTAGATTTTTTATGTTTAATGTTTACCCGAAAAGCACAAGAAATGCATGTCACAACCGAACCCACAAAATTTGTCACAGCCGTACTCAACGCACACTCTAAGAGCAAATCGTCATTATGATTGAGCTAAATTATCTATGTAAAAACTAATTGCTGGTAAATAACTACTAATATTCAAGCAAAATAATAAACAAAGTGATCTATCTGTATACAATTAACAGTTATGATTAAAAGATTTCGAGAATGAAAACTTAATTTTAAATCTTTAAAATGAATGTGGTCTACAGATCATGATAATGTAAGGCACTGACTGAAAGCAATAATGGAAACTTATTCGAACAATCAACAATACTTGATCTTTCTCCCTTTGTACCCTATTTTAAAAAAATCAGTATAGTTCAGCTGTTATAACGACTGTCACTACCGTACCCTGGCACAACCGTACCCAGCCTCCCCTATATCAAAAAATCTGAAGAGAATTTCGTTTACAGCGATATTTGTACATTTCGATATTACTTTTATTAATCTGAAATTTACCGAGTACTGAGCCTGAATAAATTAAAAAAGCCGAGCCTAAAATAAATTTAAAAAGTGTAAGTGTACAAAGTTAAATAAATAATTTATGTAAGTTAGTTAGATATTTTTCAAAAGTGCATCATACAGGAGTGAAACTTCGTTTTTAGCTTTCAGCGTTCTGTATTAAAGGTAACTTTGGTTATTATCAATCACGTTTTATATATAAATAATTTTTTTTCCAAATTATAGAAAATGCCCCAAAACCATAATAGAATATGGACTCAAGAAAAACAGGAGACTTACGAATATTAATTAAATAAAAATAAGTTTTAATTATTATTATTATTATTTTTTGACATCAGCAGTTGATAAAATACTTATTCAATCTCGAAATACAAGAGTTTGTATGAACAATCTGTACCTTATTTTGCATTTACTCCATATCACAAGATTATTTTAAAATCTGCAATATCTATGTGTGTTTGTGTGCGTACATGTATATAAGACGTCTGGGAGTCATCGCACTTAATATATGCAATTGCTGGCAAGCGAAACAAAGTCTGAGCAGATCCTGCGAGTCGTAAGTCAATAATATTGAAATTTTGTGTCGAATGAAAATAGCAATAAATAAGAGCGGTTTAGAATACGAATCCGCGTTAAGAAGGTTATCTCCATGCATGATTTACACATCGCAATCTTTAGTTTATGCAGTTTTCGGTCTCACCCCTCCCTGGTCTCGTGATTCAATATATCACACGCCAGAGTCTGCTAAGGGACGTAGCTGACTCTGCAAAGTGTTGAAACAGACGACACGGTCCGGCTAATGGTCCAAATCGGACCCCCGCCTCTACCCCCCCTTGGGCAAAAAGCCGAAACGTTTGGTCTTTAAAGGACGGCAAAAAGGTTCACAGATTAACGGTGTCTGTTGAACGACCGCCGCGGTAATCATCGAGGGAAAACGAAATCATTAAGTCCCGCGACGATTTGATTTGATACCTGAATATAGGTATACGGAAAAATGAAAAGATTGCTATCGCGTAAATGGCTTTTGTCCATGTCGCCACGATTATTTGTTTGAGAAGGGTCTTATAGGTGGTGGCATATGATGGAAAATGAAAGAAGGTGTCAGAGGTCTAAGACGTCGAGGTTTAAGTTTTTTGAAGTATAGTATGACTAAGATCTTATTTGTTAAAGAAGGGTCTTCCAGATAGTAGTAGGGAATTCAATACCGATGGAAAATTTCAATACCGGTATTTCGGTATTTTTTCATTTTAAAACCGGAATACCAGTAAATTACCGGTATTTTTATTATCTTAAACAAACGTAAACAAAATTGAAAGTTACTAATACAAATATAAAAAATGTATATACAACTACAACTATATTCAACTAAACAATAAAAATAATAAAATAAAACAATAAGTTTATTTTTTTCGATAATAATTTAACAAAAGTATATCCAATTTAATTAATTTATTATCACTGTCGAGTATATTGAGTACTTTTCACCAAAAACAAACTTATGAGTAAGAAAGACCAAAAACTCATAAAAGATCATATTCCATTATTATAATAAACTGTTTTGTCTGTAACCGATGTGTTAAATTAGCATAATCTTCTATATTTTAAAAAAATAATTTTTCTACACTAATTTAAGGTCGGATACTTTATCGAGATAAATAATGAGTTGAGTATTGTTATTTAAAACAATGTGATGCTTCTATAGTATTTTTAAACTTCGAAACGTTTTCGAAAAATAATATTTTATAATTGTAATAAGAAGCAAAAATATTTAGTATTTATCATAACCATTACATTTTTACATAAGATGAAACAAACATCATTATCTATCAGTCCAATTCTATTTATTGTAACACAATGTAAAGCCCTTAGTAAAGCAATAAATATTCAGTTTAATAAGTATCAAATTGCGCATATGTAAAAATACCGAAAATATCGGTATTTTTGGGGTAAATACTGATAAAAATACCGCCGAAAAATCGGGCGGTTTACCGGTAATTCGGTATACCGGTATACCGGTATTGCATTCCCTAGATAGTAGTATGCGATAGAAATAGACAGAAGCATTAGAGTCGAGTTTTAATTTTTTATTTGAAGTCTAGTATAACTAAGATTTTATTTGTTAGACTTATCTTTCAGATAGTTGCCTATGATAGAAATAGACAGAAGGTATTGGAGGTCTAAGACTTCGAGTTTTAAGTGTTTTAAAGACTAGTGTAACTGAAGTCTTATTTTTTAGAGAAGGGTCTTCCCGATAGTAGCATGACATAGAAATAGACAGATGGCTTTAGAGGTCTAAGACGTCGCGGTTTAAGTCTTTTGAATTCTAGTATAACTGTGGTCAATAACTAACTATTGAGGCCTAACTATGGAAGGTCTACACTGCAGAGGTTTTCCACTGCAGATTTTATATTGCACAGATTCCACGCTGCGGATGTTCAAAATTACTTGTACCGAGAGTACAGATATTTGAGATTATTAGACTTTAAGACTACTAGGGATTGAAGACCACTTAGTTTTTGAGATTATTTAGAATTTAGGTCTACTTGGAATTCAAGACTACTTAGGACTCAAGACTACTTATGGTCATACTATTAGAATTCAAAACTATTACTCAAGACTACTTTAGTTCTCTACTTCAAAACTACTGGATTTTAAAATTTCTGAGTAATAAAATCCACTGAGGGTTGAGATTATTTAGATTCAAGACCACCGAGATAGGCTAAGGCCATTGAGGATGAACCGATCGGAGATTTAATTCCTCCGACCGACGCGGACAGGACGTCCTCGGTTCGCCGGTCGCCAACGGCGAATGTGCACGTTTTCGTCACGTGTATTGAGTTATAACAAACATTTCTTCCTAGAGTACGTAGTAGTCTCCCACCCTGAAAACTCACTCATTCACTAGGTTGACTGCCATGCGCGAAACACAACACAACAACATAACAGGACACAACAGATAAATAGCGAACAGTGTCACGGCAGACTCGGCTCAGGGTGCACCGAAACTCCGGAATGATGATCTCGCTCTGTACGACCGGAAATAACTCCGGTACAAAAATATATACTAAAAATATAGTACTAGTACTTTGGTACTAAAGGCAAAAATTGCAAACATCTCTATAGAAATGATTTATGTAATCTATATAATAGTCAACGATATTGATAGATTTTCATTTAGATTTCCTTCTTCATTGAAGGGTAACGCGGGGCTCAGAGATCCAATTCGACAAAGTAATTATACTAGAGACTAAAAGAACTAGATCACTACACATAACACGTATCAAACAAGCAACTATCGAACTAATTATAGAAATGTGTCTTTTTACTGTTTTTCTCTCTCATCGCTGGGTAATGCAACCAGGGTGCAAGCAGATTCAATCTTTTATATTTAAATTTGAAGGGATTATACTAAATAATAGCTACATTATTCAACCAATGTTGAATGAAACCAATGTTAAACCATAAAATATAAATTTTATGAAAATATTTTTTACAAAGATAACTCTTATATAACCTTGAACTGGTATTTTGTCACAAATAGGATAGGGAGGGGCACAAAGGTCCAATTTGACTCTGAGCAATTATATTGTGCAAACCAAACCAATTATATCACATCAAATAACACATATCATTACTCACATATCTGACTATGTTCTGTATAACTTCCAGCTATTCCATCATTGTAGAAATTTGTTATTTTGCTATTTTTCAAACATTTGTAACCTGGTCCTTTTTACCCCGTAGGCGGAGTAAATTGGGAGGGTTAGAGAGCAAACAGGTCCAATGTCTTATTTTAATTTTAAAGGGTTTGTACAACATGCACCACATTATTCAACCGATGCAAAATATGTATAAATGTTATGGATGTATTTTTTACAGAGATAATACTGTAAATAATCTTGATCTGGTATTTTGTCAGAAATATTTTCAAGCAGCGTAAAGATTTATCTAATGATTTATTTGATGAATATCTATTGTGAAAGTGCTTTTTCCAACTTAATTTACTTGTTTATTTGATATTTTTTATTTTTAAGACCTCTGTCAGGGTAGACGTTCAGTTGGTTCTCTTTTTCGAGACCAACATTGTTCAGATAAATCGTTGAGCAAAAAAGATAACATTAGATACATTTAGGAATAATTGCATAACTACATTTTTTCTTGTATTTGGACAGCAATTATAACTAAGAGAATTCTTCACTCTATTGTGATGATGCTTCTTCACAATGTCGCATTTTAGAAGGCAACTCAATGGCTATCCTAGGCTATTGATATAATTTTTTTATTATAAGGCAACCCACTTGTTTTTTTTCTAAAAGTGATGATATATTTTAAATTATTGGAACAATACCAAAAATGGTTATTCTATCTTGTAAGCATATTTTAAATCTATGTCATTGCTATATGCTAATCTACATGCATTTCATTTCTGCTTGATATCAAGTTGTCTGAAACGCTGTTTGAACTTGGGTCTCTTTTAAAAAAACTCAAAATAAAACTATCTTCAATATTAAAATCAATAAAGAATACTATCTTAAAACTACTTGAAATCTTTTTGACCTCATATATGCTTCACAATATTTCAAATTAAATTGGGTGGTAAAATATTTTACATATTATACTATTCATTTATATATAATTCAGAGATGTGGTAGTGCTTTTTATATTCAGGCTAAATGATAAGTTATAAATTAATATTTTTACAATAACTTGCCTTGATTTTGAATATCGGTGTTACACAAAAGTTATTGTCAGCACGAAACTCACTCGGCTGTGTTTTTCTCGATAATTATGTTCTACGGCGTAGACACCACCACGTCGCCCCTACCCACCTCTAGTACGTCTCATTTTTATTTCTTGCCACCGTCTTTTAATTTCATTGTTCTTTTACCCCTGAGACTTCCCAGTCAGAGGTTTTATGCTTCTCCTTTGCATTTTTTTATTTATTATACCGAGTGGATAATCTAAAACGAAGTTTTGAGTTGTTCGTAGGAGATTCGAGGAGACCACAGTGCAATTTTAGATGAAAAAATGTTGTAGTGGAGAAATAAGTTCACTGAGGGTTACGTGTAATTAATTATTTGTAGTTTATGATTTTCACGGATTAATTAAATGTTTTTTGGTTTTTTATGACGAACTAGAAAGAAAAATTAAAAAGATTTTTTTAAACAAAGAAGTTGTAAGTTTTTGACAAAATCACAAGTACGATTTTTGGATAATTTTTCTGCAATTTAATAACTTAAGAAGATATCTCTTTAAGTGAATAAAAAAATACAAGGAATTTTGTATATTTTTACCTATGTTTTTATATTAGAAGAGCGATAGGCTGCTTCTGTTGAACATCTTAACTCAACTATTTTTCGAGAGTGCAACCATTCTTCTTTTTATGTTTAGAGATTAGTATGTATAAGTATATTGCAGCAACATCCACGAAATCTATATCCCCGAATGGAAATTTGAAATTGTTCGGACGTATTTTCGTTTTATTATTATGAAGGCGACAACCTTCATGGCATTAAGCTTTACACGGGATGGTTGCTACCCCAGATAGAGGAGGTAGCAGAGTGTTTTGATGGAACTAATTGTTCACTTCTAAAAGTGAAGTCTGCTTAAAAACATGTATAATGAACTATAAATAAGTATATCTTCTTCACTTATATTTTAGTAACAAATCAGTGATTGTAATTAGAACTGCAACAAATACATACATATATAAATAAATCAGTGTTCAATACAGTCCACAGCTACAAGGGTTAAGTTATAACCCAACAACCTGAGTTATCGAAGGAGAGTAATAAATTTCATAAGTACGTAACGTAACGTAACGTAACATAAATACAGATATCATGCTACCTGATATCAAGCTTGAATGTGGTTGGTATTAATCTCTGTAATAGTTAGTTCTAGCCTCAATCTTCAACCGTTTACGGTAATAGCACTTTTATAATATTACAACTCAAATTAAATATTAAAGATGAATAACATGCTTAACAAATAGAATAAAACGGAATTCAAATCGCGCTAATGAAAAGGTCCACCATCGTTATCTCAACAACAAGTAAAGTTAAGAATATTTGAAAACAACATTTGAAAGTAGAGGGAACAATATAAATAACCAGCCATCACCTTGATTCTTACGAGGTTGCTATAGAAAGATAAACAGCAATGATTGTAAATCCAAATCAAACCCTTCATTGTTGTTAGTTTTTTTAGTTGTGAGCACTGTTGCTTAGTTTACGATGCCTTACGAAATTTAATTGTTTTATGAAATGTATTGTTAGTTTCAAGATGGATTCAACAGTTTTTTTATATGACATCTATAAAAGCTTTTATATAGCACCTGAGTGGGGTAAGAAGGACCAGATGATAAATTTTTGAAAAACAGCAAAAAACATATTTCTACAATGATGAAGTAGCTGGGTGTATTAATGAACATAGCCATATAGTCTGTTTGATATGTGTTATTTGTTGTGATATAATTTGTTTGGTTTTCACAATATAATTGCTCAAATTGGACATTTGTGCTTTGCCCTACTCTATTTGATTTTTTATTATGAATTATATACTACAAATTACAGTATTTATATAGTTCATCTTCGGTGTTTATATTTAACTTCCCGTAGGGTAAGTTATTGTAATCGTCCGAAAATCTAAATTGAAAATTTTTGCGTTTCTCGACGTATTGAAGGTTTCGGAACATTTTGGCATACCTCAGAACAAAATGGATGTGTGTGTGTATGTATGTATGTATGAATACAATTTTCCAGTCACGTTTTCGGGCGCACGGATCAACCGATTTGAATGGTTCAAAAAACATTTGATTCCTATTGATAGGGAGATGTGCTGATTAGTTTTTGACAAAGGCAGGTCCAGTAGTAACGGAGATAAAGAGCAAAGAGTGCAGATAATAGAAATCGAGTTTTGTAATGATTGGGAGAACAGATGATTAGTTTTTAGCAAAGGCAGGCACAGTCATTTCGAAGATACAGAGCTAAATGTGCAAAAAATGACAGTTTTTGAGAAAACTAAGCTTCCGATTTAAATGATTCAAGGAACTTTCTGCTTGTTTTAACAAAATAAATGATTTTGGAAAAAAAAATTTGTTTCAAAATTTTTTTGTTTCAAAAAAAATTTGTTTTTGTATATCGAAAATAATTCAGATTTTAATTTTAATTCTGACTTTTAACAAATAATTTCAACTTTGCAATTCAGTTTATATAATTCTTATAAATATTAGACAATGTTACAGTATTTATTTTTAATAGTCTATTTGAAAACATTCCTCGAACATTTCGTTACGGTACGGGAAGATACAGCAATTTGCCTTAAGGCACGATGCCGTACACCCCACTAGTTTATTATTGTTTTTATGAAACTCTTATATAAATATTCACTGATGATGACCTTAATTATGTATTTATAGCTAATAATTATAGATACTAATTACTATAGCTAATAATTATAGATACTATTATTATTACCAAATGCATATTAATATGCAAAATGCAAAATGATATTACCAAATGCATAAATAAATTATAATAAATAGCACCGTAATTAGTATTAGTGATTATATATAATTCTTGCACTGGTCAAGTGAAGAGTTTCACGATTTTTAATTCGCATAATCCGTAATTAAAATTTAAATACCCCATATCGATACGCCCATCCGGGGGTGCCGCTGTGCGGTGGTTAACCTAACCCGCCGGGAGCGGCCGTGAGCGGGCAAGAGGCCGTCGCCGGTGATGTACGATCCCGCGCGGCTTATGCATGCCCGCTTCGTGTCCGCGCACTTAGATGGACTCATCATCGGTTGCGTTCTCTTCAGCTGGGGCCGACGAAATCGAGAATCGAAAGACGAATAGCGAACTACGTATCGATACGAGGTCGTATCATTAATTTTTAAGAGATCTGGACAATATATAAGGGGAATTACAAGTCGTGAAGTCTGTTTTAACGATTCCCCTACGAGTTAAAAGGATTCGAACATGGAAAAACTACATAGATAATTTGTTTTTGTGAACACGATTTATATACAGTTAACTCTAACATGATTGATAGATTCGATGTGTAAATGAATATCGAACTTTAAATTATTAAATTAAATGTAAAATACAATACATATGAGTTAACATACTGGTTATAATAGTTAAAAATGAAATTGTATTTTATTAAAATACTAGCAAACCCGACAAACTCCGTTTCGCCATCAAATGGTTTCGTGAGAAAGATGAAGAAATTTTTTGTTTGTTTTATATTTGAAAAGGAAAAAATTGATTTTATTACACAACAGTAATGAATTTATTTCGATTACAAAATTGAAGTGTTTTGTTAGTTGAACTTCTCTAAGTAAATGAAAGTGAAACCGCAAATTATCCGTTTTATTGTAGTGCTCTTTGGTAAACCACATTTTTTGTTTTTTGGTCTGACGTTAACACAAACAAAGCGGATGGTTTCCCAACTCGTGAACTTCCCAACAGGAAACGTATAACTGCCAATGTGAAAAACAATGATTTTCAAAATAATCTATTTGAAATTTATCCCGCAAACACTAAGCGATTTTCCTTGCGACTTGTTAATTGTCATTGCGAACGCAAGGCGAACTGGAAATTGCAATCGTTTGAAGTCAAAGGGAAGACGAGTCAGAATCATTGGTATGTCACCAAATCGCCAGCAATTTTGCATTAAGGCACGATGCCATGCACCACTAATCTTAGCTATAAACCTTGCGGAGTCCGAGACCTGTCTAACGAATGCAAAATTGTCGAAATCGGTTCGTGCGTTCTGGAGTTATATCGTCAGGAAGGAAAACCCGACTTATTTTTATATATATGTAGATAATGCATTCGCATTCTTCAGATGAATCATTGTTTATTTTGTTAACTGATTATACTTTTTTTATTTGTCGATTAATTTATTTATTTGTTCATTAACTTCCCGTGGGGTACGTCATAGTAATCGCAAAAAAATCGAAAATGAAAATTTTTACCTTTCAAAGGTTTCTTAAAGTTTTGCATATCTTAGAAAAAAGGGCACATTCCTTGTGTGTGTGTACGAACACAAATTTGTGTCGACGATTTAGAGAATATGGATCAATCGATTTGAATGATTCAAAAAAAACATTCGATTAATATTAAATGCAATATTAAATTTTTGTGAAGGCAGGTCAAGCGGTTTAGATGATCATTATACATATGCACATCAAATTATCAAATATTTTATAGATATTTTATTAATAAGTATAAATTTTGTACACATTTCTATGGATTTAGTGCCAATGTTTAAATAAGACTGCGACGCGGCGCTTACGCGCTTCGATATTTCTATTTCAAACAGCCACGCAGCATGATTGTTTTGAAAAAAAAATAGTACGAGAAGTTCTCCAGCAATTTGCCTTAAGGCACGATGCCATGCACCAGTAGTGTGCTTATATGTTTATTCATTATTTCTTTAATATGTTATTGGTTTGTACTCTTAATTATGAGAAGAGTGTTGGGAATATAATTTATTCTTTATTTTTGTGTCGACATTTTTCCGAAAGCACGCACCCCTATCCTAGTGAAAATCATCCTCCCCTGGCTGAAATATGAGTAAGTCACGATGTTTCATACTCTCGCAAGGAAAAATCTCTTTGTCGCATATTTCATATGCAGAGAGCTGTTTCGCTTACCGGGCTCCTTTCCATATTTCCATATTTTTCACATAATGCGCATCTATGTATGGCTTTTATATCTCCTGACATCATGGTAATGCCTTTTAACAACTTATCATTCATTGCGAAACGCGGGGACAAACAAAACACGATTTCGGACTCGTTTTGAGGAGAAATCTATACTTTAAATTCAGGACTATGAACCTACATTTTATAAACCCACCGGATATGAAACTAGTTAATAGTTAATAGTCTGCTTTGTAAAAGTTATTTTTTCTCTGGTGATAAACCCCGGTAAAATAATATTTGTTGTGAGCATTACTCATTTTCATAATTTATATATCCTTCTTTGATTATCTTGCAGCTACGTTTTCGGTGGAATATAGAATTTGCATTTTTAAATTTCATTAAAGGTTTCGGACAAGGTGGTACGAGATTCAAACACTAAGCGTAGAAGGGATGTTCTTGATGTAAAATTAGAAGCGGCGGGAAGGATATATGAAACTATTTTTATGTTTAAATATTACACAACATATACATTAACAAACTTTTGCAAGAATATTTGGTCGTAAGTAAAATATATGTTTATATCAGAGTTGTTGTATTACCTCGATTGGAACTTACTTCCATTTAAAAAACGTTATAAATAATCATAAGACAAATTATAAAATCCTTTTATTTAATTTATAACTTTCATTTTCAAGTTACTTTTATAAAATCAACATTATTGTAATGTCTAATTTTGTTAAGTTTTGTTTTTTAAAAATATGAACTTTAAGCAAGTTCAAAAAACATTCTCGAGTGTTTTGCGGTGCTGTTGAAGCACAGAGAAAATATAAAGAGCATACAAGTTGACAAATGAAGAAAAACTGATAACATTCGGAGAGAAAAAATTATACTTAACACGATTGCGAAAAAAGTGTATCGGAAAAAGCTCGCATAGAAAGCATAAATGCACAATTTGAAAGATGAGGCACAGGACACGGAAGCATAGAAGCAGAAGTATTAGAAGTAAAAATTGAACTATAAACAAAAGTGCTTTCACATCATGTAGCTGTCTTCCTGAACAGCATCAATTATATATATATATATATATATATATATATATATATATACGTGTATTTGTGTTTGTTTGTATGTATTTATCCAAGTTCAAAGTGAATAATTGATAAATTTATACCCTCAGCTTTATTGTTTGTTTTAAAGACTCGGGACCACGACGGGTTCAACCCGCGTTATAACCGAATTCAAACGCGTTATACAAGAAATTTCCGAGTCTGTATTTTGTTGTTCTTGTGTAAACATAATATTCCTGATTTGCTTGCGTTTCCTTGCAACTGTATCGCATTCATTAATGATTTAAAGTCAATTAGTGGCGAATGAATTATCTATACCGAGCGGGCCCGCGGCCGACGCGAATCTGTCCATTATGCAAATCTATCAGAATTTCTCGTGAACAGTAAGCGTTTTGTTTTCTTGGCTTTTTCTTGAAGGAAAATCTTATTTTTTATTTATTTCATTTCCTGAACAAGCCGTAGGTACGAGAGTAATTGTATGCGGCTCGATAGGTAGGAATCGTAATTCTTACAGTCTATGACTAACACATAATCGTTATAAAACATACATGGTTGTGTTCTTATTTATATAAATATATATATATATATATATATATATATATATTACTCAATAAAATACTGAATTTATATGATTCTATATACTATATTTTATTTTCTTTCCAGTCCTCTTCATTGGAAAGAGCTTTAAAGGAACAGCAACAATCAGACTTGAACCGTTCCGCTTGGGATTGCGGTGACACCTCAGTGGAGCAAGAGAATCCTGTCTCTCAAACCCAGCAGCAACCTCAACAAGTACACTTACAGTCCCAACAACCCCAGCAGCAACAATCTCAGCAACAGCAGGGACAAGGACCCCAGCAACCTTCCTCTGTTGCCGACAACCCACCTCCCGTGGAAGCAGTCCCGAATTCCGTTCACAGTTCGAACGGGACCCCGGCTCCTTCTCAGTGCTCTCCGACTACCCGCCCTCGGATGTCGCCGTGCGCGCAGCAACAGCAGCATGCACAACAGTCGCAGCAGACATCGGGCGCGAAGCAGCAGCACATGCTGCAGCACGTTCTGGGACCTGCGCAACTGCAATCGCTGATGAAGCAACACTCCATGTTTTTGCATCAGCAGCACCAGGTAAGGAATCGGGAAAAATGAAAAGATCAATATTTATCAATCAATTTTTTTGAAGATTAAACTAGTAAAATTAATCACATTTTTTACGTAAGTTTGGAACTTGCCAGTGGGTAAAATGGTATTTAGTACTAGTTTATATTTTTTTTCAAACAATAACATTAATTTCTTTTTATATAAAGTTACCATTGCAGCAACAACACCAGCAGCAATTTGCGGAATTAAGTCGCAAGAAGCTGGAACAAGTTATGCAGCAAATCCAGGAGCAGTTACAGCTCAACGTAATGCAGCAGACACACATCTTACAATCGGGCGGTGATAAAAAGAAGAATTCTGCGCCTCTCCAGCAGTTGGCAGTGCAACAACAGCATCTCATCCAGCAGTTTCAAATTGTGCAACGACAGTACCTTATGCACCAGGGAATTGGTCTTCCGCCTATGATGTTGGCGCAGGTTCAAGCCCAAGCGCAAGCACAAGGAACAGGTACGGCTGAAGCAATGTGTCTCCTGATCGCGGTCTGCAATCAACTCACAACATGCAACTTTTTAGCACGGCGAGCGTATTAAATAAAAATAAAAGCAAAAAATTATGCATTGTTCAAACTATAAATTTTACGCGTGTTTTCTATTATATCGTTTTTTATATCGGGTTTTTTGAACAAAGAAGAATTTTCTGAGAAGCACACCAACTTCAAACAATGGGGCAAGGTAGGTTTCCCGTTTTTTTCCAAAACTCCTTCCAACACCTTTGGCCTCTATGAGCGGGCAATTATCTCTTTAATTTTTACATAGGTATTTATTTATCAGGAGCATGTCGCAAAGGCACGACTCGCGTTCTTTGAGGATGACGACGCTTTTGATAGGTTTCACGTGAGATTGCCCGTTCCTTTGAACACTACACATATGTCCTTCCAGGCTATACCTTGCTCCTCTTATTTATAGTTAAGCTGTCTCCTTGTCCTCTTGATCAAAAATTACATCTATGGTTCTCAGCCTAACTCCACCTTGCTCTCCCCGATCTTAGACAAAACCTCATCGATTTGCCTCTGTTCTCCGTGCTTATCCGGAATTTCTTCTTTGCCCACGTGAAACCGCGATTGCGCGCTGCTCCTCAAGGCGCGAAGTCGCCGCCGTGCTGCGCTAGGATACAACTTAACTGAAATTTATTGAATACACAGAATTTTCAAAAATTTACAAAATTTTAAAATATCATTTTTATTTTAACTATTTTCTCAATTTATTAATATCAATTTTTTGGCCAGCAGTATATACTGTTGTTTATTAAAATAAAGTATACTAAATTGTACGTTGAATATTTCAGGTATATCATCATTTGATGTTATTAGCCCATGGAAGGACGGTGGATCGGCGGAAAATATACCTGCCCCTCTCATGCATGGCTCAGCAGACATCAATGGTAAACCTATTGCAAGTGATCAAACGGTCATAAGTTCTTATTCATTTAAATCAGTATTCAGATTTTGGCGCTTTTAATATATATTAAGTTTACTTCTAATGAGAATAAAAAATATTCATTTTTCAAAGTTATTTTGTGCTTTTACGAACAAATTTTTTTTGCATAAATGTCACGTAAACATGCATGACTAACATTTATAGGCTTTATAAATATGCCATATTCTAATTTATATACCTTTTGTATTTATATTCTAATATTATCTAGCGACCTTATGATACATATGTATTATATGGTTTATGCTAATATTGCATTTTTTTTATTGCTGATGTAATTTTGACAACCATTTTTTTCATTTGTTTAATTTTTACTGTTTTTCTATTTGTTGATATCGTTTTTACAACCAACAAACTCGGTGTTTTTTTAGTAGATATTTTTTAGATACTTTTTTATTCGTGATTTTGTTGATAGGTTATTGCCTGAAGACTTTGTTAAAGTTCATATGTTCATATTTGTTTAGGCTTGCTGAATTCTATAGCGTTCGGTGGCCTGGAAGACCGTTCCGATTCCTGCTCTGACAAAATGCATCCCCTATTTGGGCATGGTGTGTGCAAATGGCCCGGTTGTGAAGTGATATGCGATGACCCCCAAGCTTTCATTAAGTAAGATTTATTTATTGAACTTTAACTTTAATCCTATTTCATAATACAATTGAGGAATTGACGACAAATATAAATATCCCACGAGGAGGATGAGAGAGTGAGAGGAAGTTTGAGAAAGTTTCAGAAAGAAAAGAAATAATTCTTCCGGCTTTGTAGGATTACCGCTAAGAGCTGACGACAAAGTGATCGACGGTTTTTGAATATTAATTATACCGGGTCGTAATTATTAGGTGGAGTACAAACTTTTTGTAAATCGTATTATTTTAGGTGATGGGAAGCGGTCGGTCGAGGCAGAATTGTGCGACTTATCGATTTTCTGACATATTTTTAATTTATTTGTTTAATTATACAGTATTTTATGCATCTGATCGTTTAATTAATAATTTATCTCTTTATTTTTTTAATATATTTCTAAAGGTATTGTTTTATTTTGCAAATACAAATTGTCATTTGAAGGAATTGAAATCGATAGTGAAATTAAATGAAATAAATAAATTCTCAGTTAGTTTTTCTATTCATTAACTTATTTATTTGATCATTTTTTATTCAATAATTTTTTATTTGATTTTTCCAATCGATGTGGACCAATATAAACTTACTATGTATAAAATAATGTGCAACATCAGTTATTTTTTAAATGCGTCCAGCATCGAATTGTCTGAAATTCTAGAATTAATTGATGAGAATTAATTGATTTTACTTGTGTTTTATCAATAAAAATAATACTTTCTAATTTTAGGCATTTGAATACTGAACACAACCTAGACGACAGGTCCACGGCCCAAGCCCGCGTCCAAATGCAAGTGGTGTCGCAACTCGAATTGCAACTTCAAAAAGAGAGGGATCGTCTCCAAGCGATGATGCACCATCTGCACATCGCGAAACAATTATCAGCTCTGGAAGTTAAGTCCGATGGACGGATGCCTGCGATGCTGGGACAAGGTTCCTCATTTCTCACGAGTCCGGGGGCCGGCGGAGCTCCTCCATCGATGCCGGGAATGGTCTCGACGGGACGATCGCCGGCGTTGCCCGCGTCGCCGAATATGTCTGGACCTATACGAAGACGTATTAGTGATAAATCAGCTTTATCGTTGGCAGGAGGTGAGTTTTAAAACATTTTAACAAGAAAAATAACTCATTCACTAAACACAGAAAATAATTCATTCACAAAAAAAACTAGCTGTAAGTGGAATTCTGTCTTAAGGCAATTAAGGCATCGTGCCTTAAGGCAAATTGCTGGAACTTCCCGAACCAAAAAATATTATTTTTGTAAAAACGATTAACATTTTTGAAAAAAATTTACTTCGAATAAATAAGATTTTTGACAAACAATTAGACAAAAAATTACTTTTTTTTGGAAAAAAATTTTTTTTTAATTTTTTTTTTTGAAAAAAAAAATGTTTTCTTTATTTTGACATATTTTGAAAGATCTAAACTTTTTTTCAAAGCAATCGTACTGCTTTAACTCCATAAAGACGAAATATCAAACCGCGTAAGCGCCGCGTCGACGTCTAACGCGTAAACCAAAATTATACTTATTATTAAAATCTCTATAAAATATCTGATAATTTGATGTGCATATGTCCAATGATCATTTTTGACCGCCAAATGGCATTTTTTTTTACTTTTTTTATTAGATCTCCGAAACCGCTAGACCTGCCTTTATGAAAATTTGATCGGTTCTTCACCTTGTCAATACAAGTAAAATGTTATTTGAATTATTAAAATCGGACGCTCCGTTCTCCTAAAAACTGAGTTATCGTTTTCGGCACTTTTTGCCCTGTATCTTCGGAACGGCTAGTCCTGACTTCGCCAAAAACTAATCAGCACGTCTCCTTATCAATACGAATCGAATGTTTTTTTTGAATTATTCAAATCGGTTGATCGGTGTTCCCGAAATCGTCGACGAAAATTTGTATCCGCACATACATACACACACGCACATACACACACACACACACATACATCCATTTTTTCTAAGGTATGCCAAAATATTCAGAAACCTTTGAAACGTCGAGAAATGCAAAAATTCTCATTTTCGATTTTTTTGCGATTACTATAACTTGCCCTACGGTAAGTTAAATATTGCAGTGAATTGAAGTTGAGTAAAAATATATGTATAGTGAGTGAAAATATGCATTTTTAATACAAAATCGATGCTAACCGATAGTCGTATCATAAGTTCGGATACAAAAGTATTATCCAAAGCATGTATACTCTGACTAAAATATAATCAACGCGATTTCTTTATTTTAACGCTGCATTTTCTCCAGGATTGCCCTATATGTTGGAAAGGGCAGGGTTGGATGTGCAGCAAGGTAAAATTTCCCCGAGTTTTTTCTAATCTATTTTTGTCATATCGTTTGTTTTAATCATTTTTGTTGTGTGTTTTGTGTTATAGAAATTCAACGGAATCGAGAATTTTACAAGAACGCTGATGTAAGACCGCCGTTTACATATGCTTCTCTAATTCGACAGGTAATTGTTTAATTATTTAATAACTTTATTCCTAAAAATCTAAACCCAAATGTGTAGCTATTGAGGATACTTTCTATTAAAAATCAATCAGGTTGCCAAATGTTACCATTTTTATTTTCAGTCAATAATCGAATCTCCAGATAAGCAGTTAACCCTCAACGAGATTTACAACTGGTTCCAGAATACATTTTGCTACTTTAGGCGTAACGCAGCGACTTGGAAGGTACCGTACAATGTGGTTCAACCCATAGACTTATATTACTGGAATTATTGGTTTAGAGTAAACTCATACACCACTCTTTATAATCAAATTTCAATTTGAGAATAATTAAATGTGATTCACAAATTCTCATCTACTCATCTTTTTTTGACGACTCTATATTTTGCTAAAAACTGAAAATGTTGTTGACGTACACTCGTCAAGACTGTGGAATCAGTTAATTTATGTTTTGGCATACAAACATTGCACTATTTGGGGAATATTTAGTGGTTGGTTGTAAATATTTCTTACTATTCGCATTAAACACTTTTGAAGTTTGTGTATAAAAAGTGCAATCGAGGTAATATGGGTCTATGGTTCAATCATGATTAGTGTGTATTAATATTTTCAGGAGATTGGTATGAATTAATGTTGTTTCGATGGATATATATTTCAGTAATATTTTCGATTCGTTCGGTCGGTTGTTTCGCTTACTTGTTGTGTATTATATGATTTTTATCCAATAGAACGCAGTGCGACACAACCTGTCGCTTCACAAATGTTTCATGCGTGTGGAGAACGTTAAGGGTGCGGTCTGGACCGTGGACGAGGTTGAATTCTATAAGCGGCGACCGCAGCGCTGTTCAGCGGGCGCTGGCGCTTCGAACTCGGCCGCCGGCGGGATGATCACTTCGGCGGGGGTCGGGTCAGGGTACGTCAGGACCTTGGGCTACACGAAAAAAAATATTTTGAATTTTTTCAACTATTTTCATTTTTTTATTACGTATTCTCTGTCTCTCTATCTATTTATTACTATTCTATATTTTCTATTATCTATTTAGTGTCGAGTATATTATTCATAGCGAAACATGTATACATATACATTCATTCATTGCGATTGACTGTCTCGATATATATATATATATATATATATATATATATATATATATATATAGGTTGTGATTGAAACACATACCAATTAATAATATTAGAAATTTGCGACACTCATTTTTAAATAAAATTCATTAAAAAATATCAATAACTACAGACATTTGTCGGTCTTACGTTATTTGCAGTTATAAATCATAATATTTAAATATATTATTATTTTAATTGGAATTAAAATGTTTAAACTAAATACAGCATTTTGCATAGGTAACCTGTAATAAGTATTAAATTGTTTTATTTAAACTTTTAATAGAGGTTTATATTAAAGTATATATATTTATATAATTATACGAACAAGCAAAATAGTAGTTTGTTTTTAAATTATCATATATCTAAAATACAAAAGTGATCTAAATACATCACATAACGAAAGCTTAGAAATTTTGTAACAAAAACATGAATTTTATAATTTAAAACAACCTTTATGAAATTGTATATATCTTGTTGTCAAGATATTACATTAAAATTACATATATAGCACTTTTTACTATCTCTTCGAACGTATCTTCAACTCTCATCGATTATTTATTGTAATACTTTGGTACTAATTATAAATTAATAATAACATCGACACGAAATAAAGGAAATTTCAAAAATTGTAAGATGCTCATTGTCAGATATTAATTACTAAATAACTCAGTGTTTGTAGCGATTATTACTTTTTTATTGATCGTGCCTAAATATGAGTGACGTTTCTTTTTAGTTTTATTATTATGTATATCCATATATACATATATGTGTGTGTTTGTTTGTTTATGAGTGGGTTCATTCGCCAAGTGTGTGTTTCCCGTGCGTTCCCGAGTGCACGTCGAGTCGAAGGGACCTAGAAGGCTCAAGTCGAATGTTGCGAGTGTTGTGTCTCTGAGTGCGGGCAACCTAGGTCTCGCGGGCGTTGCGAGCGGCCGGCCGTGGAGCATCTGGTCCACAACATACTTTGTTTATATTTTTTTAGATTGACTCTTTTTTGACTGTTCTTTTAGTCTTTATGCTATCGTTTTTATCGTCTTTCTTATTTCTTGGTGATCTTGGGTGGTGTGTTCAGAATGCCATACGCACCAATCTGTCTCTGCACAAGTGTTTTGTGCGATACGAAGACGACTTCGGTTCTTTCTGGATGGTCGACGATGCTGAGTTTGTCAAGCGAAGGCATCTTTCGCGTGGAAGACCACGGAAATATGACCCTACTCCATCACCCACTCCACCCCACATTTCTGCACAGTAAGCACTGACTATGTGTTCCAGGCTTTGCGCCCACGGATAACGAAAGGACACGGCTGTAATAGTCCGCCCCTGGGGGAAACGACAATTTAATTAACAAATAATTACAACAATTTTATTAGTCGGTTCTCACGAGGGGTCCTTGCAATATTTTGTTTCCTGCAAGCGCAAAGTCTTATTATTTATTTTGTGGCCAGTGATTGTAGATTAGCCATTACTGGCCTGTTTAGCCTGTGCGCTGGCATTCTTTAAGCTAACTCGGCTAGTGACTAGTGGCTAGTGATAGAAAGATAGACCCGGTAGATGCCGCTTTATCCGACAGACTCTTGGCGTCCTAATTCCAATTTCCTCTGTATACATCCTTCCTGTATATTTTAATTTAAAAATACTTCATGTATTTTGCACAATTTTACTTTTATTATTTTTTAACATCATAATCAATTTTTTTTTATCCAAAGTGTAGTGAGCGGGAAAAATATAACAAAATTAAACAAATAATTTACTTTAAGTAATTTTATATTCATGCTAAATGATGCCAATTTAAAAAAGCCGGCCGATATACGCAGAAATTCAATGCCCACTTAAACTGCAATGATTAGTTAATTTTTAATTTAGTTCCATGAATTGCTTTAAAAATATAATTCCTAATTGTTGATGAGGAATAGACCAACTTTATGGAAAATCGAAAAGTTTCAACTGACACCTATTGAATGGTTTTTCGGTTGTCAAATATGATAGTTTGATTTAATGAATACATAATTTATTTACTTTATCAATTTATTCTTATCATTTATGAAAAGTGTCCCGGTCGATTTTGACACAAAACGAGAATTGAGCATATTAGTAGTCATGGAATATTTTTTAAATTTTGTATCGCTTTGTATTTTTTATTGCAAAAGTTTTGATGTTAAGGTTACGAAAGAAACACCAAGGCTGGAGCCAACAAAATATCATCACTTAGTTTAAATAATAGAAATCAGACATTTTTTTTTTCTGTCAATTTCTTTAGATTTTATATATGTTAATATAATCAACACCGATTATTTAAGGCGGATCAGCTTTCTTAGCTGTTCTTTGACAATTTCAGCAACACAAATTCACAAATAAAAAGTTGTCTGTATTGGGTGTACAGCATTTAATTTCCAATGTAGTTTTTACCGCTAAATACGAATCTGAAGTCAAAATTGCGGGTCAAATGGCAAAAAAAATTAAAAAATACGACAAAAATTCTGATCTAGTAATTCTTCTGCATGATAATTACACTCTTATAATTTCTGGTCCTTTCTATCTAAAATGTCTGATAAGTTTCAATTAAATGATTTATGTTTTTTTGTAAGATTCAGCAGTAACTTGCAAAAATATTTACTCCCCATTGCATTGTTCCTGGGTAACCTGCAAACTTGCTTGCAATTGATTATCTAAAAATATGTTAACAAATTAGTGCTATAAAAAAAACTTGATAGATCATTCAAGTCAGTGCGCAATAGTCATTTTAAATAAAAAGGGATAATTATAAGATTTTAATTATTATGCAAAAGAATTGCTAAATAGGAGATTTTATTGTTTTTTTAATGTTTTTTTAATTCCCTGTAATTTGACCCCCTATTTTGACTTTAGATTTGTGTAAAAACTACTTTAGAAAACATATAAAGCACACAAAAATCAGACAACTTTTTTGTGGGCCTTGATAATCAATACAATTTAAAATGAGCGAACTGTCCGGCTTTTACACGAAACAATAAACTCCGGATACTTGTCATTTTTAAATTGCAATAGAATGTACGAAATGAAAACGGGCTTAGCATTGAAGTATTAAATTATATTTATTTATAGCATGATACTTATTTTTTGCCGATTAATGATATGATATGATGATATGGGCTTCAACAGAATACAACTATTGAAAAATCTTTGATGTAACGCTTGATCGTAAAATTTGGATTACATATCACGTAATAATAATTTAAATGATTAGACTTTGAGTTTAATATTTGATCTACACTTTTTATTCAACACTTATACTTGACATACTAATACGATGCTATCAGACCTTCAGCAACATGATTTAAATTTACCGCTCCTGATCCTATTTTTTCTTAATTTCCCACCCGTATTGGTCGTTCCATTCTGCTTGCGAATGTCCCTTGTCACGTGTAGAATGGCCCAAAAGTAGCGATCGCGGCCTCGCGCCCGCAGCGTATTTAAATTTAGCGAGAATCGATGAGAAAATTATAGTATTTTGTATGAAAACAGAAATTATTGAAGTGAGCTACTCACCAAGAGATCACCTCGATGATACCCTACCACGTGTGCACGAAAAAAAAATTAAGATTAGCAAATAAATTAATGACTTAATAAGTATCTATTATTATTAATTGGCCAGAGGTCGCAAACGAGTGCTGGCGGCGGCCGCTCGCGACCAAATTCCGTGCGTACACGATGCGGGCGTGACCGCGCATGTCGCGGCAACACACGCCGTGTCGCGCCATGTGCGGTTCAGTGTGAGTGTCATAACTTCTATCTGTTTAAGCAATGCTGCCCTTTTGTTCTGTGCCCGATGTTAACCTGTGACTTATTTTTTGTTTCATTTGGTTTGTGTGGAATCTTACAAATGCCGTCGATCTAACTGGAAGAAGAACTCGTAAATCAATTTGTGACAAAAATTTTATACCTAACAATAAGAAAAAGTTATGAACTTCTTTGAAAAATTTATTTATTCACGCGAATTTATATTGATCTTAATATATTATTCAGTAGGTATTCTTTCATTGTCGAAGGCTCTTACGATGTGATCATTCATGTCATATATATAAAATCTTCATTGGCATTACATTAAATAAAAAAAAGATTTTTTATAAACTTTTATTATTTCATACATAATTAGCTCTAAGTAATATATCTCATACCCGACCAATCACTGGATTGGCATTTAATAATTTAGACATTTTCTAAGTACTATAAAAAAATTGCTGATGTTCGATAATGGAATAGGTGCAGATATTAAAAAAGTAATCTCTGTAAACTTACCGGAAATTATAATTCTATATTTCTAAAAAATCTAATCTATTCGTCTGATGTTATTGCATACGCATATTTTAATATCATAATTTCCTAACCTACAGGTTAGGACCTACAGGATACAACCTTTAATATCATACGTTTCCTAAAATACAGGGTGTCTCAGCACTTGATATCAAGCCGAAAAAGGGTGATAATATTGACCTTAACTATCCTAAAAAAAATTAGAAAACAAATTATCTCACGTTGTACAGAAATTATGACCATTTTCGGTCATAATTTTTATTAATTTTGTTCATTTAAATTTCGGAACCAACCGTGAATAGGACCACAGTCAAAATTTTCTTGGAACATAGTCAAAAATAATAACATAATCATCCCAAGTTTTCAAGAATTGGAAATTTTTGTTAAACTATAACATTTTCAGTAATAAAATTATCAAGTATTTTACCATGTTACCATCCTGATTAAATAAATGCGTCAACTTTTAATGAAACTTGCCAACACACTTTAGAAAAAAAATTTAAAGAAAAGGCTCTCAAAGTTAATTGATTTAAAAAAAATTAAATCCAAATTTTAACAAACAGTCTTAATTTTTTTTTAAAATACGCTATTGTATTATTATATTTGACTGTGGTTCTACAAATGTTACTGTTACAAAGTTTAAATGAACAAAATTAATAAAAATTCACAACAATAACAGAAAAATGGTGATAATTTTACCAAACTTCTAGGTTGCACTTAAAAGCTCATAATTTCCAAACAACGTGAGATATTTTTTTTCTAATGTTTTTCAGGATATAATCTTATATAATATTAATATAATCTTTATTACAATTTTATATAACATTATTATAATATTATCAACCCGTTTCGGCTTGACGTTAAGTTTTTGGACATCCTGAAAAAAAAAAAAAAAAAAATGTATATATATATATATATATAAATCTGTTTTTTTAAATACATACAAAGATTTATATTATACAATTATTGAATTATAATAACAAAAATAAATTATTAAATTCACAACGCACAAACGAATAAATCGCATCGTAAGAAAGCTCCTGGAAGTCTAAAACATGCATAATGATTTAAAATTCTCTTAAATATTATTCTTATAAAATGAAATTCTTTAAAATCGGATCCATAGTTTATTATCGGTTCCAAACTTGATAAGTTTTATAAAAACATGCCCAGTTACATCGTCGATGTTCATATTTAATTTTGCTTTTGCTTTAACAAGTAAAAACGCTTTGCATTGTAGAGCTTTTGCATGAATTTGCTTGGAATGCAAACGGTTTGGAAAACTCTTCTTTGTAATAGTTGAATCGAAATTATATTATTTGTATTAATTTATCACAGAAAGATTTGAGGTAATGTTTTGTGATGATACGGAGTGATAGACAAACTTTATGACCAATTTCTTTCTTTGTGGAATAAAGAATAAAAGTATAAAAATAAACATCACAAAACTCGGTTTTTGTTTTTTTAGTAGTTCTGAATAAAATTTTAAAAAATCCAGTGGTAAATCCATGGTAATTAACTTTTTATACATTTACACAATGTTTTACAAATTGAAGCAAAGAAAATAGCTAAATTATGAATTTTCAAGATCAATAAAGATTTTTCTGCCCTTAAATTGTAATTGTGCAACGATGGAAACTTTTATTGTTTCTATGTAAAATTGTTGCAACTACTATAAATTGATTTATAAACTTTATATTTCATTAACCCACTCTGATTCTTATTGTATGGCAAAATTAATAAAAATGTTAAAAATGATTTTTGTTCTGAAATTTGCATTTTATAGTCAATAATTTAGAAAATAGATTTAAATTAGTTAAAAATGTTCAAAGACATTAAAAAATATTTTAAACAGTTTAAATAGTAAAATGCTATTGAAGATTTAATAATCGTTTATCGTGCGTTGAATTTTTTTACCCACTGGAATAAATTGTGGTTTTGGAATGTTTATATAGTAAAACATTGATGCAAAAATTCTGTTTTTATTTTTATTACAATTCAGAAGATTATTTTATACTAACAAATTGATAGAACCGATTAAAACCGTCTTGCGACACGTATCAAATGCTCGAAAATATTTTCAAATATATTATTCTTAGCAATATGAATGTACATGCTGGTGAAAAATAATATTTAATACATTTTTAGGTTAATCAAAGTGAGTTGCTAAAAACTGTTTGCATTTTTTTAGTGTGTCTTGGATTATGTTATAAAAGGTGTCTTGTTTAGTTAAAAAATATTTCAGTACGAAAAATCTCTGAGTGTTGCTAATAGCTCGGCGAGAAACAAATAAAATATATTAAATTAAATCAAATTTTATAATATCTATTTACATTGGTACAATAAAATATCGTTTAAAATTATAATTTTCACTTATATTTAAGATAATTTATATCGGGTTACATTTTTCTATATTGATTTCTTTATATACTAAATTTTCTCTCAATTTGTTATATAATATATTATTTCACCAATAAAAGAATGGGCGAATAAGCAAACAAATTTTTGACTATGTTGCTGAATTATTATACTATATATATATATATATATATATATATATATATATATATATATTAATTTTGTTTTCAATGTTGACTATCTCTTATCGGCTTTGCAAAATTCGATATCCAAAGAATTTTGCATATATTCCCAACTAAGTGTTTTTTCGTACTGGGATTTTGTAAAAAAAAAAAAGAATGTATACTAATGTCGTTTGTATAAATGATACGGAACCCGGCAGTGATGAGACTAACATCAAAATCTTGACAAATGGTATTTAAGGTATCAATAATATTTTCATTTTACTAACTAATTTTTAAATATTTTCTTCATCACCTTCGATTTTATTCTCAATTTTCTTCTTATACGTAGTTAGATTTTTTAAATTCAATAATATTTTTAACTTAATAATAATATTTTAATAAATAATAATTTTTTCATTCATATTTTTTTATGAGCATGCTATTTTTGATACTTTTTATACATTTTTTAATATTTTTAACTTTATACATTTTAGAAGAATAATCATGCATCAAATTAAAGAAAATAAATTGAAGAAAAACGTTTAAATCTAATTTATTTACATGATGCATTATTATTTTTATTTATTATTCAAGCATGTTTTGATTATTTTGACTATTTGAATTATACTCAATTTTATTACATGAAGTGTCACGAATATTTCAAACAATATGTTTCTTGAATGTTAATAATATCAACTTCATTTATTGATATTGTAAATTTTGATGGAAATTTGACAACTTTTCATCGATTTTACTTGAAAATAATAATTTTTAATGTAGAAAATATATGTTAGAGTTTTTAAATTTTTATTCAATGTGTGTAATTTTAAGAATTGATATAAAAAAAATTATATTTATTTAACTAAGATAATAGAGAAAGAACAAATGAAGTTGATTTTAAACATTTATAAGTTATGTTTTTTAGATATTTTTACTCTTCTCTAAAACTATCATATCGTATAAAAGCGACTTGATTTATATATAATTGGAGTAATGACAATATATTATAATATATTTTATGAAATATTAAAACAAAAATTTAAATAAATGTAATAATAAATAATAATGAACTCATGGCATGCGAGATTTTTATCTATTAAATTATCAATAGTTTTTTTTTTAATAAATAAATTATTCGTAACACTTCATACTCATAATTTTTTTATTCTCACTTTTTAATGTTTTGCATGTGTAACTCTAGTTTTTGAATTATCTTTGAATCTATTAGCTTTTAAATTATATTTTAATCAATTAGATCATAAGTACCGTAACAACAGTGAGGTAAAGACTCTTTTTTATGAATTCTAATATTTTTCTGTAGTATTTTTATATATCTAGTTTAATCTTTTTAAATCTTTTAAAATCTTTTTATATTCATATTTTAACTTTTAATATTCATATCGTTAAAATAACTCCCATTACTTTTCAGGAACGATTTTACGAAATCGTTTTAGTTTTGGATAAAAATTGAATTTTACTAATATTAATTTTATTTACGAAACAGGGGTGTGCAGTCTAAAAGTCCGACGACTATTCACAGTCCTACTTTTTATGGAGAAACCCTAAGTGCTAATCTTCAGGTATTTTGAAAATCAGATTATTATTATTAATACTTTGATCAGATCGCCATCTAAATTGTAATTGAAACTCATTTTCTGTAATTACATGTATCAATCGTGTGAGAAAAATAGTACAAACTTGTTGGTGCGTTTTTAGATTATTCAACAAGCACGTCAGATCATATCATTGATATTAAAATATAGATGTTTTATTTCAAGAGGGCTATTTGTAAGACATCAATTTATATTACTTTTGCAGCAAGTGTATCAGTTTTGATTTTTAAATTTTAATTGCATCAGATTACTTACCTTTGAAATATACTTGTAGGGTCGAGCCATTTGTACCACTTCCCTTTAAATTGAGTGTATTTATACTTCTACTACAAATACTGAAATTAATACCATTTTTTATATAACAAAGGTAGTAAAAATTTGATTAATTTTAATTTTAATTCGACAAGCCTGTCAGATAGCGCTGTTTGTAGTACTTGTATTATTTTATGTTTAAGTATTTTAATTATTGTGAATTATTTTGATTTTATGAGCTATGGTAACAATTGTTTCAATTTCACGAATTATTCAATTATGATATTACTTTTATAAATAGTTTATATGGACACATATACATATATATATATATATATATATATATATATATAAGGTCAGGTATCTTAAGTCGTACCCCTTGGAGAAATAATGCTATGATATTTAGAGCAATGAAATAAAGATAAATTTATTGGCGATTAATAACTTTTTATATGGCTTCATGCTTAACGATTGCTAATTTGAAACGTATTTTTACGTTTTTCAAAAATCGTTTTATTCAGTATCATTTTCAATAATAGGCTTTCGGTACGATTAAGGCGCTTATTAGTTTTTCCACCTATATTCTGAGTTGTACCTAATACTAAAAATTGCTTATATAGGATTCAGATTGAGGTCAATTTTTCTTCAGCTATTAAAATAATACTTATAATAATAATAAAAAAGTAACGATTATACCTATACAGTTTTTAAAACCTTATGGATGATACTCTATGGAAACTGCCTATGAAGATAAATCTGTTATTTACACCTAATTGGTATTTTCCATGTTCAATAAATGCTTTAAGCTGCATGGACATAGAGGTTTGGAATTGAAATTAATGACAAAATATAATTAATTGTATCCGGCCCTCAGTTATACGGATTTGCGATTATCCGGACTACCAACCGCGACCAATTTATATGACCAATTCGTCAATGAAGTGGAAAAGTTTCTTAAGTCAAATGATAATTACCAAATATTTTAAACTAAATTAAACTAATTACTTACTTATTTGACAGTTACCAAATGCAAATTATCAAATACTTATTGTAAACAAATTATTCGTATATAAATACCTAATTATTCTATTTCATGATTAATGTTCATAATTATGTATGTACATAATGTAATCTAGGAAAATATGGTATGTGCATTGTTGCGACCCATTGGTTTTACTATAACTAATATATTACTAACTATAATATACGCTACGCATATATCCGATTCTCAGTTTCTCAACATTGTATTTATCCCAAGAACTGTCGTTACATTGTATGACCTCATATCGAGTAACAAAAGTATTATAATCAAAAATAGGATCGATGAACTTTTTCCCAATGCACACGACGCAATAATTCTTATGAATTTTGATCGGGGAATCACATAATTTGCACTCACACATATAAATGAAATTAATTTATCATATCCTAAAAGGAGTAAAGCCCCTCTTCTAAATAAAAGGTTATATAATGCCGAAATGTAACTTAATGTGGGCAGTTATGTAATTTTCGTATAGACGACAGCATCTCAGAGTATTAATGAACGGGAAAATAAATGTTACATGAAGAATATTGTGTTTAATTTGAACTCATTATGATATTACAATAACATCTAATGAAATTGGTTGATGAAGAGAACAGCTAATCGGCGCCCAACAGCATACATACATAAGTATTAATTTCATAATAACCATTGATTTTCGTACATATCTATGTATTTACTGTTTTTAATAAACCCATAACATTATTCTTCATACATTTGATTATCCGAATGACAATTAATACGACTAATCGAGTTTCTACTGTACTTAAAATAAGTGATATCATATTATTTTCATAAAAGGCTTACAGCTGACAATGCGTCAAAAACATTATTTTTATATAAAATTATAATAAATGGCAGAAACTTTACAAAATTAATTATTTCTGTTTTACGAAGTTCGAAAGCCTTCCAATTGTAATCGTTTGCTTAGTCATCTAAGTTTAACGATAATAGATTTCGTATTTTATAATTATCAGACAAAATATAGCCGAGGTATAACTTTGACGGTGGTACGACTTGAGCAACCCTACCCTATAATATATATATATATATATATATATATATATATATATATGTGTGTTGAACGTTGTTCTAGTTTGCAAACTGCATGTTTTCGCAGGCCGCGTTGATGGAAGAGAGTAACATGGCATTTCTGACAGCGCCGTACCTAGGCGCGCGGTTGGACAAACCGCGTGGCCACTCCGAGTCGCCCGCCACTTCGCCGCCGATGTCCGACCACAGGTAAGAAAATATTATTTTATGTTAACAAATTAACTAGCTGTAAGTGGAATTCTGTCATAAGGCAATTAAGGCATTGTGCCTTAAGGCAAATTGCTGGAACTTCCCGTACCAAAATTATTTTTTTAAAAACGATTAACATTTTTGAAAAAAAATTACTTTGAAAAAATAAGGTTTGTGAGAAACTATAAATTGGACAAAAAATTACTTTTTTTTGAAAAAAAAAACTTAAAAAAAAAAAAAATGAATTTTTTTTTTTGAAAAAAATTTTTTTTTTCTTTATTTTGATATATTGTGGAAGATATGAACTTTTTTTCAAAGCAATCGTACTGCTTTAGGGACAAAATATAAAGCGCGTAAGCGCCGCGTCGCTGTCTAACGCATAAGCATTGGTACGGAACCCATAGGAATGTTAACAAAATGTATACTTATTGTTAAAATCTCTATAAAATATCTGATAATTTGATGTGCATATGTCTAATGATCATTTTTGACCGCCAAATGGCTCATTTTTTTTACTTTTTCTTCCATATCTCCGAAACCGCTAGACCTACCTTCATGAAAATTTTATCGATTCTTCATCTTGTCAATACAAGTGAAATGTTTTTTGAAGTATTTAAATCGGACGCTCCGTTCTCTTAAAATCTGAGTTACCGTTTTCGGCACTTTTTGCCCCGTATCTTCGGAGCGGCTAAACCCGCCTTGCCAAAAACTAATCAGCTCGTCTCCTTATCAATACGAATCGAATGTTTTTTGAATTATTCAAATTGGTTGATCCGTGTTCCCGAAATCGTCGACGAAAATTTGTATCCGCACATACATACACACATGTACATACATACATACACATACGCACACACACACACACACACACATACATCCATTTTTTCTAAGATATGCCAAAATGTTCAGAAACCACTGAAACGTAAAGATATATAAAAATTTTCATTTTTGATTTTTTTGCGATTACTATAACTCGCCCTACGGGAAGTTAATTACATGCTATAACAATCGTTCATCCCTCAGGTCACCGCTGAACGGTTCTCTTCAAATCAAACAAGAAGGCCTAGATCGCGAAGCGGAAATGCGAGAAGCGGCCGCGGAAGCAGAAGCCGATTATGAACATGACGCAGAGCTTGCCGAAAATTTAGCTGCGATGGAGCAGCAACAGAATTTGATGCATAGGCACCAACAGCAGCAGCACACACACCCTGAGGATAATACGCCTTAGTGGTCCATGGAGCAAATAACACTTAATGCGGTCCAAGCACAGGATAGATGGGGTATTCGCTATTGAATACACGAAACAGCTCATTTAATCAAGATCCGCTACACTGCATTAGTGGCAGATGGAATATCTTATATGTTTTATAGTTTTTTAATTGAGATCTCATAGGGAACGAAGAAGGCGATCATCAAATATCAATAAAATATATTTACTTGTTTTATATAAGTTTGGCTTTACTTTTCTCCACATAGAAATTGTTCTATAAAGTCAATTTTCAAATGGCATTTTTCTACCATTACCAAACGTAGAAATTGGTATGCACATTGTTTGCTACTGACCAATTATAAAATATCTAAAACATGATTGACAGGTCAAGAACACAAATTGTCACTGAATAATAGAAATGTCTTACAAAAGAATTTCTAGATTAGCGGTGCACTACATTTTATTGGACGTCACTGGGCAAATATATGAAATCTCACATAATTTTCACTTCATGTTAAGTATCTATGTCAACTACTGTCCAATTATGAAATCGATTGATACCAATAAGAAGAATTTAGTATTTTGTCAATTTTCATGTTTATACTGGATTATAGTATTGCCTCGAAGCCTTGAACGTTTCCTACATATCTCGCTCCCGGTTAAAGCTCTGTTGGCTCATTTAGATTATTTTTTAAATAATCTTTATGATTTTGAATATAAATATATATAGAAAGTAGCGTATGAGAATTTAAGAAAAACTTTACTTGCAAAGCGACTGGCAATATTTAAATGTCGACACGCACTATAGACAATTAATTGTCCAAGTTGCGTATTTTATAAGACTGATGTATTATCGTGCAATTCGAATGCCACGTGACAGTAACAAGACATAATAATATGATCGTTTCGTTAATTTGTCATATCATTGCCAATATATTTGTTGTAAAGTTGAAAATTTTATTAAAATATGAGGTCGAAATATGTACTTTGTGTTCTAGTATTAGATCATTTCAATTACGTCTTTAAAACATAAAGGTATATTTATTATGTTGCAAGATAATTTTATATAATATAGAATTTAATTATGCTATCGGCACAAGTAAATTTATTTTGATCTTCAAATGCGATTAAATTTTAGTAATTGAGATTGATCCAGATTTACATCCATATTTAATTTATAGTCTGTAATGTACGAGTTCAGAAACAAGGTGAATAGGTATATTTATATATATATATATATATATATATATATATATATATATATTTACTATTGCTGAAGTGTTGTTGCAAAACATTTTGAAATTTCCCTATTCAATGATGATATAATCTGTTGCAATGTTATAGGAAAGTTGTATTGATTATTCAAAACATGAAATATATTTCATCGAGAGATATCATGTGAAGATCAAATTATTTTTAATTGTGTTGAAGTAGAAAGTGTTTTATATATATGTACAGAATTTACTTTAAACAATTTATACTCGTTTCAACATATTATGTGTCATATGAAAGAAGACGGAGAAATATTGTTTATTTCAAGATTAATAATTTAAGTGAAATAGATCTATATAATTTATATTGAATATAATTCGCTTATTGAGAGACTTTTCTCGGAATAAGGATCAATAATTTTTAATAAATATAATAATAAATAACATTGGTGCTCCAATTTTAGTGAATGAATGGGAAAATAGTGATCTGATCTTTTAGCTCTATAAGTGGCTAAGCCAACTTCATTTTAATTCAATAGACACATGATACTTCCAATTTAATATATTCATATTTACATACATATATATGCACATTTATATATATATATATATATATATATATATATATATATATATATTTGTATGGATGTATTTTTACATCATATATATTTGTTTCGGAAACTAAGTAACATAAATCGAAGATTATTATACTGTCCATGAAAAAAGATAAACACAGAAAAGCCAAAACAGATTTTACAACAGCATATATAGATAAAAAAAATATAAAGAAATTTAAACTTATAAAGTATATCCCTTGAATTATGTTCTGAATTCTATTGTTAAATTGTCCTGAATAGTATTTATTTTTCAAAAATTATTGTAGTTGATGAATTGTCTTTTTGACAATTTTTGGTCAAACGTACCATAATTAGTATACACCTTTGAATGATGTTTTTAGTTTTTTGGCAGTCTAAATTAGTAATTACTATGTAGTTTGTTTGTTTAATATATTTGTTTATTATATTTTTTTTTATTTACATTTGTAATGGCTTATTTTTCAACAAATATGTATATTTTAACAATTTTATCTTTTTCATTCGATGAATTGTAAGATTTAAGAGGTTTTACAGGTATGTCAATAATTGAATAGTATATATCATTTTATATTGTTGAGATTATAATAACATACATCCATATAAATATGTATATTCTTTATGTGCATTCTATAATATATGTATGTATATATATATATATATATATATATATATATATATATATATGGATATTAAATTTTAAAATTGTAAATATTTCCCTATGTGTGAATTGTGTGAAATACTTCAGAGGGTAACGTGTCCATATCAATAATATTTATACACTATACATATATCTAATCAAATTTCTAATTTCAATGTCTCAATTTAAGAAAAAAAATTAATTAGATAAATATATTATCCTAACAAGAAAAACTGTAAATTGCACATTCTATCATTCAAATTTGAAGTGGTTATTAAATAATGAGACAAGCATTTGCAATGAATGTTATAGTATATTTTAAATATATCTCAATTGTCCAACGTGAATGGAAATTATTTAAAATTTATAGGTAATAAATTGATTTGTAATCATTAGTTACTGCCGTATCTTAAACTTAGTTGAGTTCTACTCCATTTATAATTACCTCCAGTAACAAAATCTTTCATACATATATTTCAGAACTAACAATTTTAAAATATGATGCTTTTTTGGTTTATGTATATAATTTATTAATCGAATGGTCCCATTTTTCGGATAAGCATTATTTAAAAAAGATGTGTTAACTGAAGAAATTATTATTGTTATATATTGTACTAGCAAGTGCGGAGTTACTATGTGGGTGTGTTATAATTCTGATCCATTTTATTTTATACAACAATTTGAGTTTATGGGTTCTTTCTTTTTTGATTTATTGATTATTAGTTAAGAATGTTTATTTCTAAGTTTGTATTGTTCTTTATATAGCAGCTTTTTCTAACAATGTATTGTGAAATACATAAGTCTGTAGTTCTAGAGACAAAAATTTCATATATTCAAACAGGTATGACCCTGAAGATTTTCTAGGAGACTGTTAATAAAAATCATGTCACTTGAATATGTTATTTTTGCAGAACATAGACAATTTATTGTAATTGTAATAGCTATCTTTACAGTATTAAGCTGCCCATTTGTACTTAAAATGGACAAATTTGTTGCCATTACATATTGAAGTATGTATCAAGCCATGCAATCAGTAATTATATTTTATGAAATAGGTTTGTTTACACCCGAAGGTATTTTTAATAGTATTATAAATGAAACATCCATATCTCTAGATTGATATATGATTACCTGGAACAGAAATATACTCGGCATTGAAGATCTTGCTTCAATGTTAATGTTGAGTACAACCCATTATGTAATGAGCACATTGCCATAATCCTTGGATATAATATCACATATTGTACATATATAGTATTCTTTTATAAAGTGTGATTGTATATTAAGCATAGAAATGTTTACGTGATCGATAGATAGTCCTTAGGTATGGAAGTGTGTATATATTATTATAAAAATATTAAAAATAAATACTTATAATAATATTATGTCTTCTTCATAATTTGTAACTTAAAATTATATTATTATATTAACATCACAGATATAACAAGTTTAACAAAATGTCACTCATAAAGGCATAAAATTTATAGGACCTATTCCTGTATCATTTTCTCTAAAATTGTAAATAACACAATTATATTCTGTTTAAGGACATTGGTTTTTGCAACCAACTTCGATAGCAAATCATCACAGAGTCTTTGATTGATATGCATGAATTTTGCACAGCTGTATATAATTGCGGGGGGTAATAGTAATCTAATGTCTCCAAAAATCTCCTTTTCACTTTTGTTCTTTGAAGAAGGTGTTTCAGACGATATATGGTCCAACATTCTGAAAATATATAGTAAGGTAAATAGCAAATAGTAAATGTAAGAAAATTTATATTTTTTACTTTTAAATATAGTCGATTATGAATATTTACAGAAAAGTCTACTGTAGACATATGTAGTAAATCCAATCTGTGGTGGATTTTGACAGACAATATGTAGTTTTATTTTTTTCATTTCAATAAGTTTCAATATTCATTTTTTATTAAATTTTCTAAAGAATGGTGCATTAAATGTGCATGTTAGGTGCATCATTCTAGTTTTAAAAGGTTTTACTAATATTGAAAAATTATATACATTTTAAGTGTCAAATATATTATTACCTTTTATAAAAGTCAACTTCGCGTAAATACACGAATTTTACGATGTTCCCAGTTATTGTAGTGAGTCTTAGTGAAATCTCTGTATCTAAAGAGCCAGTACATTGTGCTAATAGAAGTTCTACATTACCAATTGTCGTCATGTGATGTAAAGGAACCTGAAAATAAACATAATATTTGAAAATTATCAATAAATAATTATCAACTATTTTCTTACCTGAAAACGAATAACTTTAAATACAAGATATGTGGATCGAACAATGGTTTCTAACGTGTAATGTAAACCAAACTTGAGGAGATAAGCTTGAATATGCTTTGGTTTAATGTGATGCTTTCTAGAATTCATCTTTGTAGCAAGTTCTATACAAGACATTATCCTCAAATGCAAATTTTCACAGAAACCTGTGGACAACTTATCCCATTTGTCCTCCCATTCTTTATCCGTCAATGATTTTTTATCATGTATCTCTTCGACGTCAAAAAATAGCATGTGAATGAAGATTTTACAAATGTCTATAGTTAAGTATCGTTCAGTGAGCGATAAATTGTTTTGCTCACAGTTATAGATAATAAACTCAATAACTTTCGTGGGAAGGCAACAGTGTTTTCTTACTTCTTCGCAGGGGTTATCCATTGTGACTTTCTATCTTTCTACAGTGCAAAATTCGATATTACTGCAAATGGTATATATATATATATATATATATATATATATTATATCACATAATAGACATAGATTTGAATGCAATATTCATTACGATGAATGTCGTGTGTATCCAAATCACTATACTTCTCGTGAAGCAATGAAATTTGCAAAAACTGATATCGTTGCTTGGTAACATACATTTCTTTGAAATGTACTTGGTAAATGTACATTTTAACATATTTCTAATATTTATACCTGTAGAATTGGTAATAACATATTACAACTTATTAGTGAAAAAATGTGTGCAGAAAACAATAAACAAAAGTACAAATTTACAAATATAAATTAAATACAGTATATATACATAGGTTATACTATGATATTTCTAATACTCAATCTATACAAAATCCATTTGATAACAAATCGGTTTCAAAACTTGCGAATCCACAGACAGCAGCATTTTGCGCTAAACTTTAAGTAACAATTACACGACAATTGTGATAAAATGATACCTTGTACAAAATACACGAAAAAAGTGATTTAAATTAACGTATTTCAAGTATACTTGAACTCCTAACCAAACAACATGTGAACACCTAAATTTTCAAAAATAAAGTGTGACTGAGTCGGTTGCAAACTGTCAATACTTACTAGAAATGGTCAATGACGCCGCTGAATGAAAAAAATTAATTAAAATTTTTTAACAATGAAGAAGTAAGTATACAAATGAAGATATACATGCAATTATAAGTAATTAACAACGAAAATTGTTATCACAATGTTTTACAGTAAAATTTCACTTACTGAGGAGCAGCCATATTTGTTAATAAACAAACTCGCGAGTGGGATTGGTTGGTCCAACCCTGTAACTAATGTGATTAAAAAAAACGCTTCCAAATTATTAACTTCCCGTGGGGTAAGTTATAGTAATCGCAAAAAAATCGAAAATGAAATTTTTTATATATCTTTACGTTTTAAAGGTTTCGGAATATTTCGGCATTCCTTAAAAAAATGTATGTGTTTGTGTGCATGTTCGGAAACATCGCTCAACCGATTTGAATAATTTGAAAAACATTCGATTTGTATTGATAAGGAGACGTGCTGATTAGCTTTTGGCGAAAGCAGGTCTAGCCGTTCCGAAGATACAGGGCAAAAAGTGCCAAAATCGGTAACTCAGTTTTTAAGAGAACGGAGCGTTCGATTTTAATAATTCAAAAAACATTTCACTTGTATTAAAAAGATGAAAAACTGATTAAATTTTTGGGAAGGCAGGTGCAGCGGCTATGGACTCTCAATAAAAATAAGTTAAAAAAATGTCATTCGGCGGTCAAAAATGTTTATTGGACTTAAGCACATCAAATTATCAGATATTTTATAGAGATTTTAAATTTCACACTTTTTGCGTTTTTTTTTTTTTTTGGTTCCGTACCAAGATTTTTAATTACGGTACGGGAAGTTGTCGGATAGTTTTCTTGCTTATATAATGCCAAAACTCTTATCCAAAACTCAATTAATTGCCCGCATAGATAAAATAAGAGTATAAAGTAAAGAAGGTTTCCTGGTACCACTATACTTTATACTGGTATACTCTTTTTTCTATGCCTGGTTCACCAGCCAGCACGCGGCACCAACCATTTGTAGCGAACCATAGATAAATAAACATCGCGCCATTTATGTTTTTATTTTATCTGTGAACCGCGCTACTGTTTTATGCTTATTTATCTATGCTGTGAACCGCGCTATGACGACTTGACAGTTCAATATTATGTTTAGTCATAGACCTATATTACGTGGACTGCTAGTCAACATACATTTCTCGGGTAAAAAACATTTATTTGAATTGTATTTAGTAAATGTACGTTTTAACATATTTTGCATATTTCTAATAATTATACATATAACATATCACAACTTATTGGTCAAAAAATGTGTGAATAAAAACAATAAACAAGAGTACAAATTTACAAATAAAGGTAAAAAAATGTCAAATAATGCTTTGTGTTGTGAGAGTAAATGTGCCGCCTAGAAACGTAAAGATAGATTAAATCCTAGATAATATTAGAATTTAATGTATTTATGGATTAAATAAATGAATGCTTTGTCAGTATTCGACATTAATCGATATCAAAAATCGTGGATATCTATATATATCCTTCGGATGAAAAATTTATATGATAGCATGATTCTCCAGAAGTTGAATAACTTGGGACTTGCACATTTTTTTAGATCAAGTTATTTTCAGCAATTTGTCCAGCATTATCATGATGTTATCAACTTTGTTACAACAACGTGCTTAACAATTAGAATGGACCATGAAGAACATAAAAAAGCAAAGTTAATAAATACGTATGCCACTTTTACACAAAAATTGTGCTTTTTAAACACTAATAACACCTATTATAAATAGCCAACTGTATATATAAATTTCCATAATAGCTCCAGCCAACTGTTCTTATTAACTTCCCGAAGGAGAAGTTTATGTTTTCATCAAAAAATCCGAATCGCTAATTTTATGTTTTCTCGACGTTTCAAGCCATTTTGAATCGAATGAGACCAAATTTGAAAAAAGCATGTGTGTGTGTGTGTGTGAACAGATTTTTTGCCGTAAATCGACGTTTTCTCAAAAACGGCTGGACCGATTTAAAAAAAATTAAAAGCCACTCGATGTATCTTGAAGTGATTCTCTAAATATGATTGTAATATTGATCCGATAAATTTATATGTGTGTTTGAAAGTGTGTGTATGTGTGTGAGTGAATGACATAAGCCAAATAGCTCATAGAATAGTCATGTATTTTGATTGCTATTGAAAATGAAGATTAAAAATAAAATAAACTCGATGTATCTCTATGAGGACTATTGTTTGTCAGTTTTGTGCGACGATCGGCCAAGCCGTTTTTTTATAAATCGCAAAAAAGTGAAAAATTTTTTGTCTACATTTTAGCCCGCAATTCTGAATTGATTTTGAAAATTCAAAAACCGTTCGAAAGATATTGATTGGGAATCGTGCTGATTAGTTTTTGGTAGAGATCGGCCGGGCCGTTTTCTTGTAATAAAGTTTAAAAAAGAATCGACGATTTTTATGATTATTTATTTGACGGTAGTTACCATAGTCTTCTAGATCATACTAAAATATTAGGGCCCTA
>NW_020538040.1:131455037-131501818 GCF_003426905.1 Ctenocephalides felis
TTCATCATATGTCATTTTGTCCGTACTATATGGACCGATCAGTTGCAGTTTTTATTAATAAATTATTATAGTTCCTACTTAATTAAAATACTATGTTACTGATAGCAAATGAATCAAAAATGTGTAAAAAGGATTGGGACCTATCATATCATTGAATAAATAAATTTTTATAAAAATAAAAGACCATGTCATTTTGACTGAACCTAGTTGTTCCTCTACCTACTTGAATAATATATTTATAGTTGTAAAACTATTTTTATCAATGTTTTTTGTCATATGTTTTCATATAATTACTTTGATATTAAAATTCAATAAGTAGATAAAATAATTAAAAAATGATAACATTTAAGTTTGAAATAATATTTATTCATAACTTTTTTCTTATGAATAAATAAATAAATACAATTATTGAGCACATTCAGATATTCACAAGTATTAGTTACTTCTATTAGTAAAAATATCGATACATAAATTAAACAATTTTATTTAAAAATTATAATTTGGCTACGGGAGTCACAGTATTGTTTAATTATTAATTAGATTGCACATGAATATTTGATTATAATTATACATAACGGTTTTGCTTAATAACATACATAATAATTTACTTATAAATTAATTGTAACAGAATTATTATATTGCAAATTTAACATCTCATTTAACTTATAAGTTATCAACATTTTTGGTTTATATTGTGGTGGAGAGCTGAAATTTCTTTACGAACGTTTTACGAAACTTCAAAGAAATAAATAACTCTTTTGAAAAATTGTTTATGTATAAAGATTAGTAAATAAATAATGTTAGTGGGAGTAAACTGCATAACGATTCATGGAACTCCATAAGCATGTGCATCAGACAGCACACAAGCCACTTCGTTCATGGCTGCATATTTGTTTAGACGTAACTGATTGTGAGATACTAAAAACGTCTTTTCATTATGATAATAATTCTATTAAATTTGTTTTAGAAAATCGTTCGCCTATATTTCGTTGCTTGTAAAGAAATTTTAAGAACTCTAAAATGCTTTGTTTAAAACTAGTCAATAACAACATTAACTTTTAATTTAATTAACAATTGCGCTAATGGTGGAAGAATGGCTTGTGTAATTGAGGGAACTGTATTGGGGGCAGATGATTTCCGCATTTTGGGAAATCTGGAGGTACTGGCGGCAGATCAGCTTGAGTTCCCACATGAACGATCAAGTTCATTCCAATGACTATGTGGAACAGGAAGTGGCAATGGAATAACCAATAACCTGGTGAAAATAAATAGTCTAAATATTATTAATTACAGGCACTTAGAAGTTTTATATAACAACAAGAATCAGAAGGTTTCAAAAATGAAAAAGAATTAATATTTTCGATTAAATTTAATGACCTGGATTGTCGGCCCTGAATCGCACAACCACGTATCCATTATTCGGAACAGCAATGGTATCCTTTCCTGGCGGTCTGTTAAATTCTCGATGCAGCAATCCCCTCCTGTCCAGATCTAAAGCATGCTTCAAATTGATCTTCTTCACACTCTTGTCTGGTGATCTTCCCATGCCAATGACGTTGAACGCGTACCCGTGAAGATGGAAGGGATGGGACAAGTTGACTTGTTGAACTGTAGAAAGTTTATTTCATATTAGTTGAATGTCTTTAAAATTATTTTGAACCAAAAATTGATCTTACCCTCATCTACGAGTACTATTTCCACAATGGCGTTCAATGGAATGTCTACTTTGTGAGTGCACATGCAATTGTTTCCACAATTCGGGGGCCTGTTGTCTCCATTGCAGAACTGCTCTGGTGGTATGTCGTATAATTGAGAGATTGGGGGCGCAGGTGGGGAAACGTATGATATTTCGTCCACTAAACTGATCACGTGATCACCACTTGGTGCCACTGAAATTGGAGAAAGACATGTAATGCGAGTTTAAGTTTAGATTCATGATTATTAGTGCTGATATGAAAGAAGTGGTATTGAGTAAGATATTTTAGCAATAGAAAATAAATTGACGAATAGTACAGCGGGAAAAGAACTAGATTCTACCTAAATATCTATTATAAGTGTTCGGTGTGAAAACCTCTTCTGGCCTATAGAACAGGAATCTGAACGGCAGGAAGATCTTCACATCCGGCCTCTGCTGCAGGAGACCTTCATCGACTCTTTTCGAATTTTTTAAATTACTGACGCAGACGGCGTCGGCTCTTTTCACATTACAAACGGCATCCAACGGATTTAGCACCTGTACAGAAAAATAATATATATGCATCGAGGGAATTCAAAATTAGAAGATATCATCGTTGGTGAAGTAAAATATTTTGAAAATTATATTTACAAAAGAATAACTTACCGGATACTTTTGATCATAGATTATATACAATGAGTTGTAGTGACGATCATACATATGTACACATGCATACATACATATATGTATAAATTTGCTTGAATAAAGGAATTGTTCATAAGACTTTTACATTTATAAATTATTTATATAGAACTCTAAATCATTTTTATACAAATATGGATTGTTACAGGAATTTTTCGAAATTGGGCAATTTATAACCTGCCCTATGAAATAAATTAATTTTATGTATTTTATTCAAATCGTTTTTCTAATTCGAATGGTATATTTGACATTTTTGTAAAATATGTAAATGTTTCATATTGCTTTGCAAAATAGGAAAATAATCTGTGCGTGCTAACAGAGCAATCATTTCGATATAGTTTACAATTAATATAAATGTTGTATAAGTTAAAATTGAATAACGTACAAAATTCTTATCATACATTATAATTTACAATCTATATTAAATTATTTCAGGTCACATTCCAAATTTTTCGATTTGGAATTGTTTTTATGTGTCAGGGATAACGTTAGGGTTATAGAACTGTTGTAACTTGGTTTTCTTTTTTTTTTCTTGGTCATCTAGTATGTAATTTTTTCTGTAATTATTATCTATAATATACTAAAAGTTTATAATGTTATTACAGTTAGCTTATATTATTTGTTGGCTTACATTACGAAGAGTGCTTATTATTTGTTGCAACTTTATCTGCTTTACAGAAAATCGTCAGTAAATTTGAAAATATGAAAGCATAATTAAGTGTGTCATTGTATCTTCATGCAAGTTGCACGAACTTCCCGATACGTTCAAATAATGGGCCTAATTAATAAAAATTGAGATTTAGTTATTTAGATGAAATTTTCAACGGTTGATTCAGAAAATAGCGTTTTCGCTTTAACTGAAAACTAATTAATGCGATTAACAATTGATATTTTTCAAACTTTCAATTGATATATGTAATTATATTAACAAGCGTTGCGCTTGTATGTCCACCAGTTTTCGTAGGCCTCTAATATTTTTAAGATTCTAAATTCTATCGCCATGTTTAGTTTCATTAGAAACGCAAAAAAATACATTTTCTTGTAAAGAAATGGTTCGAACGAACTTTAACAAATACTAATCAGTACGATTATCAAACGATATTTCTAAAACGGTTTTTAAATGAATTAAATCGTTTTTTTTGCATTTTTCTGCTAATTGTAAAGAAACGGTTTGGCCGACCGTCTCGAAAAACTTTCCAACACGAGTTCTTTTTTAGTTTTGAAATCAGTTCTGCCGTTTTTTGAGAGGTTAAATTTTAGCTCACATGATAAAAAAGCGTTGTAAAATTAAACCTTTGGTTTTAGGGCCGTAATATTTGAGTTAATTTGAATTCAAAAAATAATTACGAAGAAACGGCTTGATCTAAATTTACCAAAATCTAATAATCTAGATTCCCAACAAATATCTTTGCAGCAGCTTTTAAATTTTTAAAATCGGTTCCGGATTTTTGGCCAAAATGTGCAAGACAAGTTTTGCACTTTTCTGCAAATTATAAAGTAACTTTTGTGCTTTTTGTGGCACAATCTGATAAATGCAATCCTTATCGAATTATATTGAATGTGGCCTTTAAAATATCTTCTTTAAATTGGTGAAATCAGTACAACCGTACTGATAACCGTAATTCAGTAACCGAAAACGTAGAGGAATGGTCAAAAATCGGTCAAAGGTCGAATTACATACACACAAACATTCAAACACATATACATACTTTTTCTAAATTTGCTCTTCATAGATTTTAAACGTCAAATTTGCTATCGAATGATTTTAAACCTCTTTAAATTTATCCTTCGGAGGTTAAGAAAAGATTATAAAGTAAAATATATTTTAAATAAAAAATAAATCGAAATACATCATAGTGAAATGAATCTTTTTGTGATTAGGCACTAAATTTTCGGTTTATCAATATTATTTGCTAATGTAGTAATTTTTGTTCATTTGAATATGCAGATGTAAAATTTCAAGAAACTTTGTTGATATTATTTTGTATTAATAAAATTGCTAATATTGTTTCAGCAGAAAAATGAGGACTTTATAAGCAAATACTCTAAAAGTTTTTTCAATTCTTATTACCTTAGTTTTCGATTAAAAAAAGAATTTAAATCCAGACTATGTCGCAAAATAGCGCTAAGCCTTCTGAACTGTGGTCGGCCAACTTACGTTGCAATCATATTCTTGGGAGCTCGCTAAATTAAATATTTCAAAAATGTGCAAAATTAAAATTAATTGACGCATGTAATCGAAAGAAAATATAATATCTCTGAAAACACGAAGAATTTCAAACGTTATTATCAAAGTTTTCCTTTATGCGTGTAGCAATTTAAAATATAGTATTTGTAGTACGTACGAGGGGAGTTTTTAAGTTTGCGGTATGAAATCGCGGGCTCATTGTGATACTAACCTGGTAACATTTAACTGACAATTATTCTTCCAACTATCGTCAATCAAGCAACATAATCGGAAGTGAAAATTGAAATGCGGAAAAAATCAAATATCACGCCCTTAGAAATTTCCAAAAAGCATGTAAAATCGCTTACGGCGACAATGAGATGCCATTGGTTTACGGCGACTCTTGTTCAGAAAACATCGTGGTGTATAAGTGGCACAGTGAGAAGCCGTGGAAGACGACCCGGCCCTGTCAGGAAATTCGAAGTGACTACGCCAGAATTTAACCAAAAATGTTTTAAAAAAATTACTCAACCATGTTCGTCTTAAGAAGAGACAGCTTGCAGAAATGGTTGGAGTATCAGATACAACCATTTTTAAAATCCTGCACGATCATTTTGGCATGACTATGATCAGCGAAAGATGGGTGCCAAGAAAGCTCACGCCGCTGCGCGTAGAGATTTTACATGCATTTTTGAACCTCTATAATAAAGACCAGGATGGCGTATTGAGTCGAATTATTACTGGAGACAAATTTAGGGTTATTAGAAGACAAACGTTATTACTGGAGACAAAAATGGGTTCATCATTATGAACCTGAGTCGAAACAAGATTCCATGCAAGAATTTTAAGATGCCACAGTCAGCTGAGAAACTCATGGCAACTGTCTTTTGGAACTTAGAAGAAATATTATTGATTGAAAGATAAAGGTGTTTCTGTAACAGGAGAATACAACCCTTCAATTTTAGAGCAACTAGAATAATCCATTGAGGAGAAAAACGGTGAAAAATCACAAAAAGCATGCAATGCGCTCATTATAAGAGCTACGTTGCACAGACTGCCTTTTGCATATGGGCCCAGTAATTATTACCTGTTTTCAGAAATGAAAAAGAGCTGCGAGTTAAAAAAGTACAACTAATTAAGAAGCCATTTTGGAGATGCAGAAACAATATTTTCTTGGGGGTATAAAAAAATTAATCGAAAAACTTAAAAATGTATCCTTGCAGGAATAATAATTTTATTTATTTATTTCTACCCCTTAACTTCCATTCGACGAATACAAAACTCCCTTTCGTAAGTTGCAAGATGAACTGGAATGATAATGCTCGTTTTTAGAGTTTGGTATTCGAGGTTCTGTTTGTTGCTTTTCAGTCTCCACAATAGAGATATAATCTGATAACATAATATCCTTATTATTACTACCTATATGAATTATTTCAAGAGTCTGAACTAATATTATTTTTATTGATTATGAATTACTCATCACTAAATAATTAATATATAATTCATAGTTGGGAAACAAACAATTCTTAAATTAAAAAAAAAAATACTTCGTGGATGATAAATTTCTTGGGGGTGTGAAACCTCAAAATGAGATAAGATGAACAATATGTACAGCAGTATCATCTATATCAACGACTTTTAATCAATACACTACTAAAAAATTATGAATTCTCACACAAGTTATCAACTTTCACACAAAATACTACTACCGCACCAAATACCACAAAAAACGAATGCAAATAATATGTACATCGTTCGCTATATATACAAACATACTTATAAAAATAATATATGACAGATTTATATATTTACAGCAATTTTATTATATTACATTTATCGGATACAAAACATTGTTCATATAATTTTTAATGATATATGTATATATATTTAGATTAATGCATTTCATACTAATTTAGAAAATAATTTAACTTAAATTTTATAAAATATTACAGCCAAATACGCAAAACCGTATATTATTAGTACATATTTAAAAAATCAATCCTTGTTAAATATATTTACAATGAATGCATACTTACCACTTCTGTAATAATTGTCAAAAATAAAAAAAAGTTATTTCGAAATACTGCAATAAAATCATTATATCGTAGATATAATATTTTTTTTGTATTTCGTTATAATAATTCAAATCAGTAACTACTTCTATTAAGTATTCTACGTTAATTAATAATTACTAGTGGTATGTATTCTTATTGTCAGATTAGCGTTTCTATGTAAGTGAACGTGTCAGATTTAGTTGGAAGAACTAAAAAAATATAATAACTTAAAATTTGGGTTTTGGATATAATTGTTGATTTGGATTATAGAGATGAGCGATATCTTGATATTATATCAATAACGAGTTTATCAAAAATAAGTTGGGTATAACAACGTAATATGTAGGATTTTATAAAAGTGTTTAGCCAAATGTGAATGCAATAACAATTTAGGGTTTTTATAACAAGTGTTATGACAAAATATCTTCGGAACGTCCCTGAGTTGAACCGGTGTGGATAACATAAAGATCTTCATATTTATGTACAAACGTTATGTAACATTGTATATTTAGCTCAAATCTGAAGATTTTATTTAGTTATCTGCTTGATTTCGTAAAGATCTATATACCATCAATTGGCTCCGATCGGATCGGTGGTATTTTTACCGTATGTTTCGTCCCAGAGACTTATTATGCTATAAATAAAATACAGCGAAACGCTAATCTAAATAAAATGTAAGTTTAAGAAATAACTTTTTGTGCTTTTAAAAGGTATAGGTAGGTATATATACATAAGTTCACCACTGATAAAAATAACTATTACTCTTGCCAAATGTTTGTGATCGAATTTGTGTAATAACATGTTAATGACATGCATTAAGTATCATATATACAAAACTTACATATATACACTGTAATATTTAGTACTTTTTCGCATATATGCATATATATATATATATATATATATATATATATATATGCGTGTTTGTATGTGGCTGTGTATTCGTGTATTTATAAGTATATATAATTACAAAAGATTATGTTAAAATAAGATATGATAATATAGCTTTATATATTATGTGGATCAATATGTACAAATGGAGTGTTAGTTATAGATTTTATAAAACTATACAAAGAACGCTATTGTGCATTGGAAGCCAAATTTATATATACATGACATTTTGTTCAAAATTTTTTATACATATATATATATATATATATATATATATATATATATTTCTGGTCATATGGTGTGTTAGTTGGCAATGTATCGTTGAAGTTTCGGAATGTTATTAATCAAAGAAATTATAATAATGTTAATTTTTATAAATTTAAATATATGAAACTCGCGAATGATAAATGGTCAGGTTAACTTTTTTGCGAGCTCTTAAGTCAACATGTCAACAAAAAATCCAACATTTGGATTAATGTGGGGGTACCTATACTTTTTGGAACTCTCATAGAATTATCTACTTTATCATTGTAAATGTACATCTTGTTTAATATAAAGTTGTGATAATATATACATTTAGGATACGCCTTTAAAAAATTATTGTATATGTAATATATATATATAATAAATACATATATACAGATATATGTATACACATATATAGTTATAGTTTAGTGTGGAGGAAGAATAGGAGGGGTGTAGTCACCACACGATGGAAAACCTTCGGGTACAGGTGGCAAATCAGCAAGTGTGCCAACTTGGAAAACGACATTCATACCAATTACGATGTGGAATAAGAAATGACAGTGGAAAATCCAGAATCCTGAAACAGATACACAAATTAAATTATCCGAATATTTATTTGTACCTGTAAAATAAATGTTAACGTTTTAGTTGCCAGATATTGAAATGAATGGTTGCAGGACCAAATTCAGCACTAACGCTTTAACAAATAAACCTCCAATGCAACATAAATACATACATTAAAAATTAATAAAATAGGAGGCCGATCTTCTTATTTTGTTACAGTTTTAAAATCTATGTCTTTTGTCTTTTTAAGTACCTGGATTGTCAGCTCTGAATCTAAGCACTACGTATCCATTATTGGGCACTGCCAAAGTGTCTTTGCCAGGTGGTAAGTTGAACTGTCTGTGCAAAAGTCCTCTTCGATCTAAATCCAAAGCATGTTTCAAATTGATCTTCTTCACTGTAGTATCAGGTGAGCGTCCAATACCAATAACATTGAAGGAGTATCCGTGCAAATGGAATGGATGAGACAGATTTGGTTGTTGTACTGGAAGAAAAGAATTTCATCATGTTTTTTTCAAACGATAAATAATTGTCAACCAAAATGTATAAAGAATGGGAGAAAAGTTACCTTCGTCGACGAGTACGACTTCTACAATAGCATTGAGGGGTATATCTACTTTGTGGGTACACATGCAGTTGTCACCACAGTTGGCGGGTCTGTTGTCTCCATTACAGAACTGTTCAGGATTGATATCATCGTATTGAGAAAGCAGAGGAGCAGATGGTGACATGTACGATATCTCATCCACCAATGATAGTACGTGATCTCCAGTTGGAGCAACTGTAACAAGGACCATTAAATATTCACTTGTGAAACACAACCGTTGATTAAGTTTTTTTGAAAATACCGACCTAAATATCTGTTATAAGTGTTAGGCTGGAACAATGTTTCTGGTCTGTAGACATGGAAACGGAAAGGTAAGAAAATCTTGACATCTGGTTTAAGCTGGAGCAGAGATTCATCAACCGTGTGAGCATTTTTTAATTGATTAACACACACAGCATCGGTACGCAATGGATCATTACACATGGCATCCAATGGGTTCATAACCTAAATTGTAATCATTAAAAAAATAATTAGTAAACGCGATCGCAAATTTTAATTGTTCTAAAATCTCTTCGATACCCACAACAGGGTTTGCGATTTGTCGGTTTAAAATAGGTAGGATGATAATCTTATTTTGAAAAATTAAGCCCATTATCATCACTTCTCTCATTACAGCTACGCCAATAATTTTAAAATCATTTTCTTAAAAAATCATAAAAATAAACCTAATATTTTTTCTAATATATAGGTAAAAAAATAGATAGATGAGTTTTTTATTAAGAAGAATATGTAAGTTGCTATCTATTACGTGAATTATTTGAAAAAAACTACGAAAACCTGAAAAGTATTCTTGTTAATCCATGTTCTCGTCACAAGTAAAAATATTTTGGTATTTGCATAGAGTCTAGCAATATATTAGGCGGATTAAAGGATTCAGTAAATTGATGGAGGTAGAGGTTAAGCTAATTTTTTTGAGTCTATGTCAATATCAAAGTAACATTGCATGTGAAGAGACATATATAATATACGTAAATAGATGAATATCAGTGCATATTATATTGGTGTGTATAACTACTCCTACGAGTTCTAAAATTTACTAGGCTGCTCATTTGAATTATTATATGATTTTTTATGTTGCGAGAACTATGCACTCTACAACCTTACAAGAAAATACAATAAAACTATCATGATAACATTACTTACCGAATGCATTTTTTAGATATTATATTAGATTTCCGTCTCTCGCCTTTCAGTTGTTCCTATTTTTAAGGTAAATTTTTTTAAAGAGCCTTCACCGTACCTTTGCACTTTATGACCAATATCATATATACACAATCTTAATTCTGACTATATACAAATATTACTATGTTAATCAGAAGAGTGTCTGTTTTTATCTACTTTGTATAATGTACAGTTGATAATACGTTTTACTCTTTACAACGGCTTTGGAATGCATTCCAATGTGTACAAACGGAACTATATTACTTATTGATAAAAATGTACGAACTAAAAGAATTGTAATATAGAAGAGTATGTCACCACCGCTTATTTACATGATTATACTAATTGACTAAATTATATACACAATATTTACATTTTCAAAATATATACAATATTCACAAAATAATTAGTTACTTGTATCTTCTTACTCATATGCGCCCAAAGTTTACGTTTTTTAATATATTTTAAGTGGTTATATGGAAGTTCTAGAGACTTGTACTATATCCAGGACAGGTTGTTTAACCGTTATATGTATAATTTATTTTAAAATATAAATGCGTTAAAAGAAAATTAAAAGTGCGATAAAAGTCTTGTTTTTCCAATATTTCTTAGCAATATAAAAAATGTATAGGAATTATATGCTATTTATGTTATATTTAGCAAATTTGTTTTTTTTTTATAGTTACTGGATTGTAAATCTAACTTTTGATAAATACTTTCAGGTTGAGAAAGAATAATACTGTTTTTTATTCGAACCTGCGCGACCTTACTTTATACCGATGTGCGAATATGCGCGAAGTAGTGTGAGGTACAAGCATTATCATTACTCCTCATCAACAATAATTTTACGGAAATGTACCCACCACGCCCTGCGGTAATCCGGAGTCGTACGTGGGCGCCGGAGTCGATGGTTGGTACGGACCCCGAGCATACCGGAGCACGGCCAGTTGCTGAGCGCGCTCGATGCCGCACTCGCCGAGGCCTCGGAGTTGGATCCAGTAGGCGCCCGCGGGCTGCGTGGCTTCGATCACAAAGTCGTAACGTTCTCCTGGAATTTAGACGGTGGTAAATAGATCAATATTTTCTTAGGGAAAATGATGAAGCAGCACTTTTTTCATGCAGCATCTAAAACGCATCAAAAATAGTCATGAATAACAGGTTTATATTAGCGTATTTATAACTTTTCGTAGGGTAAATGACTTTTCGTAGGGTGTGCATATGTGTGTCGTATGTATGTGTAAAAAGGATTGGGACCTATCATATCATTGAATAAATAAATTTTTATAAAAATAAAAGACCATGTCATTTTGACTGAACCTAGTTGTTCCTCTACCTACTTGAATAATATATTTATAGTTGTAAAACTATTTTTATCAATGTTTTTTGTCATATGTTTTCATATAATTACTTTGATATTAAAATTCAATAAGTAGATAAAATAATTAAAAAATGATAACATTTAAGTTTGAAATAATATTTATTCATAACTTTTTTCTTATGAATAAATAAATAAATACAATTATTGAGCACATTCAGATATTCACAAGTATTAGTTACTTCTATTAGTAAAAATATCGATACATAAATTAAACAATTTTATTTAAAAATTATAATTTGGCTACGGGAGTCACAGTATTGTTTAATTATTAATTAGATTGCACATGAATATTTGATTATAATTATACATAACGGTTTTGCTTAATAACATACATAATAATTTACTTATAAATTAATTGTAACAGAATTATTATATTGCAAATTTAAACATCTCATTTAACTTATAAGTTATCAACATTTTTGGTTTATATTGTGGTGGAGAGCTGAAAATTTCTTTACGAACGTTTTACGAAACTTCAAAGAAATAAATAACTCTTTTGAAAAATTGTTTATGTATAAAGATTAGTAAATAAATAATGTTAGTGGGAGTAAACTGCATAACGATTCATGGAACTCCATAAGCATGTGCATCAGACAGCACACAAGCCACTTCGTTCATGGCTGCATATTTGTTTAGACGTAACTGATTGTGAGATACTAAAAACGTCTTTTCATTATGATAATAATTCTATTAAATTTGTTTTAGAAAATCGTTCGCCTATATTTCGTTGCTTGTAAAGAAATTTTAAGAACTCTAAAATGCTTTGTTTAAAACTAGTCAATAACAACATTAACTTTTAATTTAATTAACAATTGCGCTAATGGTGGAAGAATGGCTTGTGTAATTGAGGGAACTGTATTGGGGGCAGATGATTTCCGCATTTTGGGAAATCTGGAGGTACTGGCGGCAGATCAGCTTGAGTTCCCACATGAACGATCAAGTTCATTCCAATGACTATGTGGAACAGGAAGTGGCAATGGAATAACCAATAACCTGGTGAAAATAAATAGTCTAAATATTATTAAATTACAGGCACTTAGAAGTTTTATATAATAACAAGAATGAGAAGGTCTCAACAATGTCAAAGAATCAATATGTATTTTCGATTAAATTTAATGACCTGGATTGTCGGCCCTGAATCGCACAACCACGTATCCATTATTCGGAACAGCAATGGTATCCTTTCCTGGCGGTCTGTTAAATTCTCGATGCAGCAATCCCCTCCTGTCCAGATCTAAAGCATGCTTCAAATTGATCTTCTTCACACTCTTGTCTGGTGATCTTCCCATGCCAATGACGTTGAACGCGTACCCGTGAAGATGGAAGGGATGGGACAAGTTGACTTGTTGAACTGTAGAAAGTTTATTTCATATTAGTTGAATGTCTTTAAAATTATTTTGAACCAAAAATTGATCTTACCCTCATCTACGAGTACTATTTCCACAATGGCGTTCAATGGAATGTCTACTTTGTGAGTGCACATGCAATTGTTTCCACAATTCGGGGGCCTGTTGTCTCCATTGCAGAACTGCTCTGGTGGTATGTCGTATAATTGAGAGATTGGGGGCGCAGGTGGGGAAACGTATGATATTTCGTCCACTAAACTGATCACGTGATCACCACTTGGTGCCACTGAAATTGGAGAAAGACATGTAATGCGAGTTTAAGTTTAGATTCATGATTATTAGTGCTGATATGAAAGAAGTGGTATTGAGTAAGATATTTTAGCAATAGAAAATAAATTGACGAATAGTACAGCGGGAAAAGAACTAGATTCTACCTAAATATCTATTATAAGTGTTCGGTGTGAAAACCTCTTCTGGCCTATAGAACAGGAATCTGAACGGCAGGAAGATCTTCACATCCGGCCTCTGCTGCAGGAGACCTTCATCGACTCTTTTCGAATTTTTTAAATTACTGACGCAGACGGCGTCGGCTCTTTTCACATTACAAACGGCATCCAACGGATTTAGCACCTGTACAGAAAAATAATATATATGCATCGAGGGAATTCAAAATTAGAAGATATCATCGTTGGTGAAGTAAAATATTTTGAAAATTATATTTACAAAAGAATAACTTACCGGATACTTTTGATCATAGATTATATACAATGAGTTGTAGTGACGATCATACATATGTACACATGCATACATACATATATGTATAAATTTGCTTGAATAAAGGAATTGTTCATAAGACTTTTACATTTATAAATTATTTATATAGAACTCTAAATCATTTTTATACAAATATGGATTGTTACAGGAATTTTTCGAAATTGGGCAATTTATAACCTGCCCTATGAAATAAATTAATTTTATGTATTTTATTCAAATCGTTTTTCTAATTCGAATGGTATATTTGACATTTTTGTGAAATATGTAAATGTTTCATATTGCTTTGCAAAATAGGAAAATAATCTGTGCGTGCTAACAGAGCAATCATTTCGATATAGTTTACAATTAATATAAATGTTGTATAAGTTAAAATTGAATAACGTACAAAATTCTTATCATACATTATAATTTACAATCTATATTAAATTATTTCAGGTCACATTCCAAATTTTTCGATTTGGAATTGTTTTTATGTGTCAGGGATAACGTTAGGGTTATAGAACTGTTGTAACTTGGTTTTCTTTTTTTTTTCTTGGTCATCTAGTATGTAATTTTTTCTGTAATTATTATCTATAATATACTAAAAGTTTATAATGTTATTACAGTTAGCTTATATTATTTGTTGGCTTACATTACGAAGAGTGCTTATTATTTGTTGCAACTTTATCTGCTTTACAGAAAATCGTCAGTAAATTTGAAAATATGAAAGCATAATTAAGTGTGTCATTGTATCTTCATGCAAGTTGCACGAACTTCCCGATACGTTCAAATAATGGGCCTAATTAATAAAAATTGAGATTTAGTTATTTAGATGAAATTTTCAACGGTTGATTCAGAAAATAGCGTTTTCGCTTTAACTGAAAACTAATTAATGCGATTAACAATTGATATTTTTCAAACTTTCAATTGATATATGTAATTATATTAACAAGCGTTGCGCTTGTATGTCCACCAGTTTTCGTAGGCCTCTAATATTTTTAAGATTCTAAATTCTATCGCCATGTTTAGTTTCATTAGAAACGCAAAAAAATACATTTTCTTGTAAAGAAATGGTTCGAACGAACTTTAACAAATACTAATCAGTACGATTATCAAACGATATTTCTAAAACGGTTTTTAAATGAATTAAATCGTTTTTTTGCATTTTTCTGCTAATTGTAAAGAAACGGTTTGGCCGACCGTCTCGAAAAACTTTCCAACACGAGTTCTTTTTTAGTTTTGAAATCAGTTCTGCCGTTTTTTGAGAGGTTAAATTTTAGCTCACATGATAAAAAAGCGTTGTAAAATTAAACCTTTGGTTTTAGGGCCGTAATATTTGAGTTAATTTGAATTCAAAAAATAATTACGAAGAAACGGCTTGATCTAAATTTACCAAAATCTAATAATCTAGATTCCCAACAAATATCTTTGCAGCAGCTTTTAAATTTTTAAAATCGGTTCCGGATTTTTGGCCAAAATGTGCAAGACAAGTTTTGCACTTTTCTGCAAATTATAAAGTAACTTTTGTGCTTTTTGTGGCACAATCTGATAAATGCAATCCTTATCGAATTATATTGAATGTGGCCTTTAAAATATCTTCTTTAAATTGGTGAAATCAGTACAACCGTACTGATAACCGTAATTCAGTAACCGAAAACGTAGAGGAATGGTCAAAAATCGGTCAAAGGTCGAATTACATACACACAAACATTCAAACACATATACATACTTTTTCTAAATTTGCTCTTCATAGATTTTAAACGTCAAATTTGCTATCGAATGATTTTAAACCTCTTTAAATTTATCCTTCGGAGGTTAAGAAAAGATTATAAAGTAAAATATATTTTAAATAAAAAAATAAATCGAAATACATCATAGTGAAATGAATCTTTTTGTGATTAGGCACTAAATTTTCGGTTTATCAATATTATTTGCTAATGTAGTAATTTTTGTTCATTTGAATATGCAGATGTAAAATTTCAAGAAACTTTGTTGATATTATTTTGTATTAATAAAATTGCTAATATTGTTTCAGCAGAAAAATGAGGACTTTATAAGCAAATACTCTAAAAGTTTTTTCAATTCTTATTACCTTAGTTTTCGATTAAAAAAAAGAATTTAAATCCAGACTATGTCGCAAAATAGCGCTAAGCCTTCTGAACTGTGGTCGGCCAACTTACGTTGCAATCATATTCTTGGGAGCTCGCTAAATTAAATATTTCAAAAATGTGCAAAATTAAAATTAATTGACGCATGTAATCGAAAGAAAATATAATATCTCTGAAAACACGAAGAATTTCAAACGTTATTATCAAAGTTTTCCTTTATGCGTGTAGCAATTTAAAATATAGTATTTGTAGTACGTACGAGGGGGAGTTTTTAAGTTTGCGGTATGAAATCGCGGGCTCATTGTGATACTAACCTGGTAACATTTAACTGACAATTATTCTTCCAACTATCGTCAATCAAGCAACATAATCGGAAGTGAAAATTGAAATGCGGAAAAAATCAAATATCACGCCCTTAGAAATTTCCAAAAAGCATGTAAAATCGCTTACGGCGACAATGAGATGCCATTGGTTTACGGCGACTCTTGTTCAGAAAACATCGTGGTGTATAAGTGGCACAGTGAGAAGCCGTGGAAGACGACCCGGCCCTGTCAGGAAATTCGAAGTGACTACGCCAGAATTTAACCAAAAATGTTTTAAAAAAATTACTCAACCATGTTCGTCTTAAGAAGAGACAGCTTGCAGAAATGGTTGGAGTATCAGATACAACCATTTTTAAAATCCTGCACGATCATTTTGGCATGACTATGATCAGCGAAAGATGGGTGCCAAGAAAGCTCACGCCGCTGCGCGTAGAGATTTTACATGCATTTTTGAACCTCTATAATAAAGACCAGGATGGCGTATTGAGTCGAATTATTACTGGAGACAAATTTAGGGTTATTAGAAGACAAACGTTATTACTGGAGACAAAAATGGGTTCATCATTATGAACCTGAGTCGAAACAAGATTCCATGCAAGAATTTTAAGATGCCACAGTCAGCTGAGAAACTCATGGCAACTGTCTTTTGGAACTTAGAAGAAATATTATTGATTGAAAGATAAAGGTGTTTCTGTAACAGGAGAATACAACCCTTCAATTTTAGAGCAACTAGAATAATCCATTGAGGAGAAAAACGGTGAAAAATCACAAAAAGCATGCAATGCGCTCATTATAAGAGCTACGTTGCACAGACTGCCTTTTGCATATGGGCCCAGTAATTATTACCTGTTTTCAGAAATGAAAAAAGAGCTGCGAGTTAAAAAAGTACAACTAATTAAGAAGCCATTTTGGAGATGCAGAAACAATATTTTCTTGGGGTATAAAAAAATTAATCGAAAAACTTAAAAATGTATCCTTGCAGGAATAATAATTTTATTTATTTATTTCTACCCCTTAACTTCCATTCGACGAATACAAAACTCCCTTTCGTAAGTTGCAAGATGAACTGGAATGATAATGCTCGTTTTTAGAGTTTGGTATTCGAGGTTCTGTTTGTTGCTTTTCAGTCTCCACAATAGAGATATAATCTGATAACATAATATCCTTATTATTACTACCTATATGAATTATTTCAAGAGTCTGAACTAATATTATTTTTATTGATTATGAATTACTCATCACTAAATAATTAATATATAATTCATAGTTGGGAAACAAACAATTCTTAAATTAAAAAAAAAAATACTTCGTGGATGATAAATTTCTTGGGGGTGTGAAACCTCAAAATGAGATAAGATGAACAATATGTACAGCAGTATCATCTATATCAACGACTTTTAATCAATACACTACTAAAAAATTATGAATTCTCACACAAGTTATCAACTTTCACACAAAATACTACTACCGCACCAAATACCACAAAAAACGAATGCAAATAATATGTACATCGTTCGCTATATATACAAACATACTTATAAAAATAATATATGACAGATTTATATATTTACAGCAATTTTATTATATTACATTTATCGGATACAAAACATTGTTCATATAATTTTTAATGATATATGTATATATATTTAGATTAATGCATTTCATACTAATTTAGAAAATAATTTAACTTAAATTTTATAAAATATTACAGCCAAATACGCAAAACCGTATATTATTAGTACATATTTAAAAAATCAATCCTTGTTAAATATATTTACAATGAATGCATACTTACCACTTCTGTAATAATTGTCAAAAATAAAAAAAAGTTATTTCGAAATACTGCAATAAAATCATTATATCGTAGATATAATATTTTTTTTGTATTTCGTTATAATAATTCAAATCAGTAACTACTTCTATTAAGTATTCTACGTTAATTAATAATTACTAGTGGTATGTATTCTTATTGTCAGATTAGCGTTTCTATGTAAGTGAACGTGTCAGATTTAGTTGGAAGAACTAAAAAAATATAATAACTTAAAATTTGGGTTTTGGATATAATTGTTGATTTGGATTATAGAGATGAGCGATATCTTGATATTATATCAATAACGAGTTTATCAAAAATATAAGTTGGGTATAACAACGTAATATGTAGGATTTTATAAAAGTGTTTAGCCAAATGTGAATGCAATAACAATTTAGGGTTTTTATAACAAGTGTTATGACAAAATATCTTCGGAACGTCCCTGAGTTGAACCGGTGTGGATAACATAAATTTACGTACGTGTGGATCTTCTTATTTATTAGATCTTCATATTTATGTACAAACGTTATGTAACATTGTATATTTAGCTCAAATCTGAAGATTTTATTTAGTTATCTGCTTGATTTCGTAAAGATCTATATACCATCAATTGGCTCCGATCGGATCGGTGGTATTTTTACCGTATGTTTCGTCCCAGAGACTTATTATGCTATAAATAAAATACAGCGAAACGCTAATCTAAATAAAATGTAAGTTTAAGAAATAACTTTTTGTGCTTTTAAAAGGTATAGGTAGGTATATATACATAAGTTCACCACTGATAAAAAATAACTATTACTCTTGCCAAATGTTTGTGATCGAATTTGTGTAATAACATGTTAATGACATGCATTAAGTATCATATATACAAAACTTACATATATACACTGTAATATTTAGTACTTTTTCGCATATATGCATATATATATATATATATATATATATATATATATATATATATATATATGCGTGTTTGTATGTGGCTGTGTATTCGTGTATTTATAAGTATATATAATTACAAAAGATTATGTTAAAATAAGATATGATAATATAGCTTTATATATTATGTGGATCAATATGTACAAATGGAGTGTTAGTTATAGATTTTATAAAACTATACAAAGAACGCTATTGTGCATTGGAAGCCAAATTTATATATACATGACATTTTGTTCAAAATTTTTTATACATATATATATATATATATATATATATATATATATATTTCTGGTCATATGGTGTGTTAGTTGGCAATGTATCGTTGAAGTTTCGGAATGTTATTAATCAAAGAAATTATAATAATGTTAATTTTTATAAATTTAAATATATGAAACTCGCGAATGATAAATGGTCAGGTTAACTTTTTTGCGAGCTCTTAAGTCAACATGTCAACAAAAAATCCAACATTTGGATTAATGTGGGGGTACCTATACTTTTTGGAACTCTCATAGAATTATCTACTTTATCATTGTAAATGTACATCTTGTTTAATATAAAGTTGTGATAATATATACATTTAGGATACGCCTTTAAAAAATTATTGTATATGTAATATATATATATATATATATATATATATATATATATACATATATACAGATATATGTATACACATATATAGTTATAGTTTAGTGTGGAGGAAGAATAGGAGGGGTGTAGTCACCACACGATGGAAAACCTTCGGGTACAGGTGGCAAATCAGCAAGTGTGCCAACTTGGAAAACGACATTCATACCAATTACGATGTGGAATAAGAAATGACAGTGGAAAATCCAGAATCCTGAAACAGATACACAAATTAAATTATCCGAATATTTATTTGTACCTGTAAAATAAATGTTAACGTTTTAGTTGCCAGATATTGAAATGAATGGTTGCAGGACCAAATTCAGCACTAACGCTTTAACAAATAAACCTCCAATGCAACATAAATACATACATTAAAAATTAATAAAATAGGAGGCCGATCTTCTTATTTTGTTACAGTTTTAAAATCTATGTCTTTTGTCTTTTTAAGTACCTGGATTGTCAGCTCTGAATCTAAGCACTACGTATCCATTATTGGGCACTGCCAAAGTGTCTTTGCCAGGTGGTAAGTTGAACTGTCTGTGCAAAAGTCCTCTTCGATCTAAATCCAAAGCATGTTTCAAATTGATCTTCTTCACTGTAGTATCAGGTGAGCGTCCAATACCAATAACATTGAAGGAGTATCCGTGCAAATGGAATGGATGAGACAGATTTGGTTGTTGTACTGGAAGAAAAGAATTTCATCATGTTTTTTTCAAACGATAAATAATTGTCAACCAAAATGTATAAAGAATGGGAGAAAAGTTACCTTCGTCGACGAGTACGACTTCTACAATAGCATTGAGGGGTATATCTACTTTGTGGGTACACATGCAGTTGTCACCACAGTTGGCGGGTCTGTTGTCTCCATTACAGAACTGTTCAGGATTGATATCATCGTATTGAGAAAGCAGAGGAGCAGATGGTGACATGTACGATATCTCATCCACCAATGATAGTACGTGATCTCCAGTTGGAGCAACTGTAACAAGGACCATTAAATATTCACTTGTGAAACACAACCGTTGATTAAGTTTTTTTGAAAATACCGACCTAAATATCTGTTATAAGTGTTAGGCTGGAACAATGTTTCTGGTCTGTAGACATGGAAACGGAAAGGTAAGAAAATCTTGACATCTGGTTTAAGCTGGAGCAGAGATTCATCAACCGTGTGAGCATTTTTTAATTGATTAACACACACAGCATCGGTACGCAATGGATCATTACACATGGCATCCAATGGGTTCATAACCTAAATTGTAATCATTAAAAAAATAATTAGTAAACGCGATCGCAAATTTTAATTGTTCTAAAATCTCTTCGATACCCACAACAGGGTTTGCGATTTGTCGGTTTAAAATAGGTAGGATGATAATCTTATTTTGAAAAATTAAGCCCATTATCATCACTTCTCTCATTACAGCTACGCCAATAATTTTAAAATCATTTTCTTAAAAAATCATAAAAATAAACCTAATATTTTTTCTAATATATAGGTAAAAAAATAGATAGATGAGTTTTTTATTAAGAAGAATATGTAAGTTGCTATCTATTACGTGAATTATTTGAAAAAAACTACGAAAACCTGAAAAGTATTCTTGTTAATCCATGTTCTCGTCACAAGTAAAAATATTTTGGTATTTGCATAGAGTCTAGCAATATATTAGGCGGATTAAAGGATTCAGTAAATTGATGGAGGTAGAGGTTAAGCTAATTTTTTTGAGTCTATGTCAATATCAAAGTAACATTGCATGTGAAGAGACATATATAATATACGTAAATAGATGAATATCAGTGCATATTATATTGGTGTGTATAACTACTCCTACGAGTTCTAAAATTTACTAGGCTGCTCATTTGAATTATTATATGATTTTTTATGTTGCGAGAACTATGCACTCTACAACCTTACAAGAAAATACAATAAAACTATCATGATAACATTACTTACCGAATGCATTTTTTAGATATTATATTAGATTTCCGTCTCTCGCCTTTCAGTTGTTCCTATTTTTAAGGTAAATTTTTTTAAAGAGCCTTCACCGTACCTTTGCACTTTATGACCAATATCATATATACACAATCTTAATTCTGACTATATACAAATATTACTATGTTAATCAGAAGAGTGTCTGTTTTTATCTACTTTGTATAATGTACAGTTGATAATACGTTTTACTCTTTACAACGGCTTTGGAATGCATTCCAATGTGTACAAACGGAACTATATTACTTATTGATAAAAATGTACGAACTAAAAGAATTGTAATATAGAAGAGTATGTCACCACCGCTTATTTACATGATTATACTAATTGACTAAATTATATACACAATATTTACATTTTCAAAATATATACAATATTCACAAAATAATTAGTTACTTGTATCTTCTTACTCATATGCGCCCAAAGTTTACGTTTTTTAATATATTTTAAGTGGTTATATGGAAGTTCTAGAGACTTGTACTATATCCAGGACAGGTTGTTTAACCGTTATATGTATAATTTATTTTAAAATATAAATGCGTTAAAAGAAAATTAAAAGTGCGATAAAAGTCTTGTTTTTCCAATATTTCTTAGCAATATAAAAAATGTATAGGAATTATATGCTATTTATGTTATATTTAGCAAATTTGTTTTTTTTTTATAGTTACTGGATTGTAAATCTAACTTTTGATAAATACTTTCAGGTTGAGAAAGAATAATACTGTTTTTTATTCGAACCTGCGCGACCTTACTTTATACCGATGTGCGAATATGCGCGAAGTAGTGTGAGGTACAAGCATTATCATTACTCCTCATCAACAATAATTTTACGGAAATGTACCCACCACGCCCTGCGGTAATCCGGAGTCGTACGTGGGCGCCGGAGTCGATGGTTGGTACGGACCCCGAGCATACCGGAGCACGGCCAGTTGCTGAGCGCGCTCGATGCCGCACTCGCCGAGGCCTCGGAGTTGGATCCAGTAGGCGCCCGCGGGCTGCGTGGCTTCGATCACAAAGTCGTAACGTTCTCCTGGAATTTAGACGGTGGTAAATAGATCAATATTTTCTTAGGGAAAATGATGAAGCAGCACTTTTTTCATGCAGCATCTAAAACGCATCAAAAATAGTCATGAATAACAGGTTTATATTAGCGTATTTATAACTTTTCGTAGGGTAAATGACTTTTCGTAGGGTGTGCATATGTGTGTCGTATGTATGTATGTACCATTGGGTGTGTCAATGATTTGGATGAATTAAAAATATTGAATCCGTTTTCATCATGCGCGCAGCTCATTGGTATTTAGTAAAGACAAGTTCAAAAATTTTGGTTCGAAATAAGTATGACTCAGTGGCGGATCCAGCTTTGGCGCCAGGGGGGGGGTCACATTATTAAATTATGTATAGAAAATATATTCGCAATACGATTAGAAAATCCTTAAATTTTATGGGTGTTTGACTCCTCTGTTCGTCTATAATAAGTTACATATTGAAGTTATAAAATGTGTTTGGTAACAAAATACATAAATAAAATCATTATGGAGTAATTTTATTGCTGAATAAGTGTTCTATCTGTGTCTTAAAACAAACTCAGGGGGGGGGGTCATGACTCCCGTGACCCACCCCCTAGATCCGCAACTGGTATGACTCATATTCATATCCGATTAACACCTTGAGCCCGGCGGCGGTCGCTGGAGACCGCCAGTCAATATTCCCTATGACCAACAGTCAACATTTTCTATGACCGACAGTCAACATTTCCTATGACCGACAGCCAACATTCTCTATGACCGACGTCGGCTCCAGGTATGACCGGTGTCGGTTTAGAAGCTCGGCACTAGAATTTTTGCTTGGATATACTGTGTGACCGACATTAAAAAAGAAAATTATTCTCAATTAAATTTAAAAATTGTTTTTTTTTAAATCATTCTAAACAAAAATGTGGTACATGGTAAACGTTGCAGATTGTCTGCCCACTGCCAGCTGAACGGAAAGGACAGCAAATTCGGCTGGATCAACGTGTTGAGAAATTTGTGTAAATTTTAATAATGGGTGTTAATTTGTATACTATGACTTGAACTCTGTTTTTTATCAATAAATGTGAATTCTCAAAATATCCGTAAAATTCACTCTAAACAAAATTCATCCTTTTGACGAAACGTTATAAATTCGTATTTTTTTTTTTATATTGAAAGATTTCATATTAAGTATACAATAATTTTAAAACTCAGTATATTAAATTATTTTAAAATGAACTAATCCAATTATTGTCCCATGTACAGTTCATAATTTTCATTTTGCCATATGTGTTATCACCACGTTTTCGATGCAACCAATGAACTCGGCCATCCAAGTTCAATATCTCAAGAATCGATTTATTGAACAATATAACAAACCTGAAAAACTGATGATGGTGTTGACCTCAACCGGTTGTACCGGTTCACCGTCTGTGGCTATGACTTTTAATGAATGTCCTTCAAACGTCAATTGAACTGGACACACTGAAGCGATGGCAGCAATCATACGGAACCTACAAAATTATGTATGAAAATAATTAGCAACAAAAATTAGCACACTAGTATATTTTAGTAACTTTACCTGTATCTTCTTCCGGGAGTGATAGTGAAAATTTCCAAAGGCGTATTGGTCATAAATCCGGTGTTGGGATCACGGAACTGTCCTTTACCGTTAATGAGGAAACTTTCAGGAGCTTGACCTGCATTTACTGCTAATCGTCCGGGGTATCTAGAAATAAAAGTAGAATAATTATGTTTTGTTCAAAAACGTAGATGAATTATCTTGGAAATCGGCCTCAATTTTGTGATTTTAATAAATTTTTACTTTTATTATTTACCTCTCCATTGCGTCTTCGTGCATCCAATCAGAAATTAAAACTATATGTGTAGTGAGATCGAAGTCGTACATGTGGCTGTTTGGATCATGGGATGGAGGTTGACGTACGATTACGGAACCATAAAGACCATCTAATTTTTGTAGACCTGTATGTGAGTGCCAGAAGTGGGTTCCTGCGTTACCAATCCATTGATATCTGTAGCGAAAAAAAAAATTTGTTCCTATTTGGATCAAATAAATTGACATTATTGATCTGGTATTTGCTGACCTGAAGGTGTTACCCTGCTGTATGGGGCACTGCGTGACAAACGGTACTCCATCGTAATATTGGGATCCTCTCTGCCAGATTCCATGCCAATGGATGGTGACTTCCATACCTTCCATATGATTTTCGACATCGACAACGACTCGATCTCCTTCGCATACTTGGATACTTGGTCCTGGGATCATACGATTGGCAGTCAAAATTCCACGCTCGACACCGTCAGCGAGAACACATTGACAATGGGACCAGACTGTGTTTGTTGCGTTGGGGGTACACACTTGACAGGCCCTACAATGGAAAGAGAAAATAATATTTTTATTGTTATTATTAATTCACAGAAAATATATTACAAACAGGATTTTTTGAATTTTCTTTGCAGATAGTACAGTATACGTTTTCATTTAATATTATATTTATATTAATTTGAGCATTAGTATTAATAAATTTTATATCATTAAATTTGAAAGTACGTAACCAATTTGATTGAAACGGTGATTATTGACATTTATTAGTCGAGCTTAAAAACGAGAAGATTTCGCACAATACTTTAGAACTTTCAAATAGTTTATAACAATTGAATTTATTCAGAACTTTCTATATAATATGATAGCTACAAATACATCCAACATAAATCTTCCAACTTCAATAATCAAAAGTTATACGATCGTTTTGCCAAATGTTATTGTTTGACATATATATTTTTTTACTTACGCTCCCAGAACGGTGTAATATTCCAATGTGAAGTGGTAGTAACATATCCTTGGAGGTTCGCCCTCTCTGCACGCCCTGGCGCACTCGTCGGGGGCGGACAGGGATGGGTTCCGTCTCAATTCGGCGGTGGCGCTCGTCGTGAAGTCCAAGTGGCGGAAGGACGTTTTGGCATTTGCTTGATTGCTTGCTGCCAGGACGGAACCGACGAGGGGTGCTGAAGCAGAAATTATAGATATAAGGATATTTGTTTAAAACATTTATGCCATCATGTGCTTTTCTATGTGCGTGTGCACTAAATATCTGAATATTAAGAGTAAACGCACAAATTTTGTCCCAAACGCAATAAACATCAAACGGGTGTGACGGCAACGCACGTTGCTTTTGCGCTACATGTATTGTTCTCATTTTGTGACGTAATTTAAATTGTATAATAACTGTTACACTACACAATACGCTATATTAAAAATACATTTTTATTAAAAACATTGTGAAAATATTATTTCAACAGTAGAATAAGCTTTTCAGAATTTTACGCGTGTCGTTGCTCAAGATCGGTTACGTCAAATTTCGAATAATAATAACCGAATACAGCATTAGTAATTAAATATCTAGATTAGATTTTAATTCAACATCTAGCGAATTATGTCTACAAACATTCGATTCAGTTGTTCTTAATCTTTTTCTCATAGTGCATAGTTGGAAAAATTACACTATACCAGTTGGTAAAAGGTGTAATTAGGTGTTATTCTTATTGCAATATAATATTAAGGTTCTAAAAGTCTCGACGATTTTACAGGGAAGATCTTGGACTTTTGGGTCTAAAATCTCTATTTGGTTATGTAATAATACATTTTATATTTTATCATTACATTTTTATATTAATATTGCAATGAACTTTATATGTTTGGAACTTTTATTTCGTTCTTAATAAACAGTTTTTTCGTCTTTAATAAACACTAGGTGTAAGTGGCTTTAAGGCAATTTTATAAGTATGCGAAGTTGCTGTGGAGCTTCAAAATGTGAAAAAACTATTTCAGAATATTCTGACGCTGACGAAAGTCAAAAAACGTACTTTTTTCTAATTTGGTCTCAAAAGATTGAAAACGGTTTAAAACGTCGAGAAGCATAAAATTAGCAGGTTGGATTTTCTGGCGTAAACAAACTTTTCTTTCGGGAAGTTAATGAAGTAATTTTTATTATTTGATTGAGAAAATTCGAACTCTTATCTATAGTAATTATTATGCATTCAAGTGATTAAGAAAGCTCCAAAATTTTACTTATTATTGATTTAATTTGTATTTTGCTTTATACTACTTTCAAATAAATGTAAGCCTCATTCAGGCAGATTATTTTTTTATAAAATTTAGTAGTTATTATAAATATTAAAAATTACATTTAATTATGTCACCAGTTAGTGTGGCTGCACTGAGGGCAGGATGGGTCTGCACTAATCCATGTGTGGTCGCGAAAAAGTTTCCTGAAGGTGTACCCGTCAGATCAGCTGGGGTTTCCTTAATACCTGAACGCCACCATGTCTGTGACGATGCAGTTTGATCTATTTCTGAAAAAATGTAAGGCAAATTGTTAATATTTATGGATGAATAGAAAACAATTTCGATTGATGATAAAGAAATGGAATTGAGTTTAAAGCTAATGATGTATTTTGGCTTTAATATGATCATACCCCGAGTTAAAAGCTACGGTTTAATTTTAGGTATTATAAGGAAATGGTCGGTTTTGGATTCTTTATAATATTTTTGACCAAGGAACACAGCTTTAGTAGAATGGTGCAAAATTATACAGAAGAGAAAATGATTTTCAATCGATGTGCATGATTTTTCATGGAGATACTTGTTTGGAAGGTGCAAGAAGTTAAAGAGATCTTTACGAGATGATTTGACCTTTAGAACCGCGTTTCAGATTTAGGTAAGTTTTTAATTGCTTAACATTTTAATGTAGATAAATAGTTTGAAATTCATAAAAAATTAACGATATATCATAATCAAAGTCGTTAGAACAAAATAGTTCAAGTATTTCCTCATTATTCTTACGATTCCATCAACTGTCCATCTGTCAATCTGATAGATCCGTCTGTCAAAAAGTTTGAAATTCTCACACGATATCTCTGTACACGCAAATTCTCGAATCACTTTTGAGAAATAGAATTAATTATTTACGTGTCAAGTTTAATATTGTACTACGGTTTTATGTTATCAAGGACCTAGGTAATTTTCTAAAAAAAGTATCGACGTCGTTTTTAACTTGTTTGTCAGGACGCAAGGATTGTAAAACGAAACTTTGCATAAATGAGTAAATTGTCATGCATTTCCTTTATTTTGTGAGATTAATACATAAAACTTGTCGATTTTTATTTAACTGCATAATTGTAAGTTATAATTTTTCATACCGGACAGTGTGAAAGTATTATAATTTATAATTTTCACTTTCAATGCCCGGTAGAACTCTGATATTATTAGCTTTCCAATTTTTCTATATGCTATAAATCACAAAACCTCAACAAATATTCAATTGTCCATTAATTAATTAATCATGTCGAATGAAATGGAGTTCGATCATATTATTATGCATATATATATATATATATATATATATATATATATATATATTAACGATTAAATACAGGAAGATGAAGGTATTTGCACTATGTTAGTATGTCTATGTTTTATGAAATTCTCACTCTACATTGAATACGTGACTATAACCTTTTTTTTCATAAACTCCAATGGAATATTCTGAAAGTTTTAAATATAATCTACTGCTATAATTTAGTAATTGCTATTACTACATCTAATTGATATGCCCAAGACAAATAGTGGTATGACAAATAGGGGTATATGTGGCGTACTGGCAAGGCCTCGGCCTTGCAATTACAAGTTTTTGAGTCCGGATCATGTTGCGTATAACATGATATAAAACAGTAGATCAAAAATTGAAAATAGCCGGCTGAAAAAGCAAAGAGGTAAAATATCAATACAATTTGAAAAAATCAACCATTAACTTCCTTTATAATATATAAAAAACTAAAATAGATAAACAATTAGGCTGTCGTCTAATAGCCATTAGTAAACATAACCGTCGCGAACAATCATAATTACAATAACTTATTGACTATCAAAATTCTGATTACTGTTAAAAAATATAGTTTATTGATTACTTGAATACTATATACTTGAAGCATTCAATTATTCTATATTTTATAACAAATATATTACATATTTTATATCGTTCGACCGAAAAGTAAGCGGCTTAAATCGTTTCGCAAATATTCATGTGTCGAGTACATGGTGTCCGTGGATTTCGACATGTATTTTAAATTGGTTACATTACTAAATCATATAATTTTTGCTTTTTGTGAGAGGAAATTTAAATAGTGACGAGGGAGAGAGAATTAATGCTCGTTGTTCTTAGAAAGATTTTATAATTCACATTTATACTTACATATGAAAATATACGTGCATGCTGTGTGTACATGTTTCTACTTGATCTTATGTACTTTTATAGACAAATCCACTTTCGGATATTTATAATGATATATACCAAAAGTTGAAAAATATTAAACACAACGACTAAAAACAAATATCCAATATAATATATAATTAGAATAATTATAATACAGAATATGTTAAATACAAAACTAAAAGTAAAACACTATAATGTTAAGATTTGAACATGTTAAACACCAGTGATGGACTAAAAGTTGCGAAGCAGTTTTAGTTTATCGTTAATGTTTAACAAGTATATATTTTAATATTGTTTGTGTCTACTCTTATTTTTTATTTTTTGATTAAAAATTATGCCGATAGTATTTACTAATTGTTTTTAATTGTTTGTTATGATATAAACAATTTGTGCGTGTCACACTGAAGATAAGTCCGTGCATTTTGAATACAAATTTTCATGCATTCATTAATAAGCGTGTTAATTAATTGGAAGCTCAAGGTTCATTATATATGTATGTATAACACATAAATTCCGATTAGCATTAGCAATTCAAAGCAAATACGATTAACTTTTGAGATTGTTACAATCTCATAACTTCTGAACACACCTGCGGCGGCACAATCAGGACTATTACGTGAATATTACATATATTACATAAACTTTCGTGCGCCAACAATTATTTTTCGCCCCTTACTAGAAAACTTATTTGGTTTATGACTTCCGCAATTTTTTAAGCACAATGAAAAAATCAGTAGATTCGAAATTGAAGCATCGTTTGTACCTAAGTACTTGTGTGCTTACGAATTTATGTCTTTATAAACTTATTTACTTAGATATTTATGTACTTATTTGCTTTTGATATTTATGTACTCAAGCACTTTTGATTATATACTTATCTACTAATGTACAATTTTAAATTAAGCTATTGTAACCATGCATAGAAGATTCTTATAAAATAACAACATCATTCTTATTGATTTTTTATCTGTACTCGGATTATTGTATGAAATTGACTAAAAAATATTAATGATTTAATTAATATCTGAATACTGCATTTTGAAAGTTATATATATATATATATAATATATATATAAATATATATATATATATATTAGGGTGGTCCTTAAAATGGTCATTTTCGAATTTCCTTGCTCCCAGGGGCTCAAATGGTTTCAAATAGATAAAAAACAATTCTCTGAAAGTTTTAGCTCTTAATATTAACGTTTAGATAGAGCGCAATTCAATCAAAGTTTGTATGGAAAAAGCATGGAAAAATTTTTAAAGTTAAAAAAAAATGTTTTAGGTATAACTTAGCGACAAATGAATGAGTTTTATTCATTCATTTGTTCACTAAATTACATCTAAAAACCATTTTTTAAATTTTTGAAAATTTTTCCATGCTATTTCCATACAAAACTTTGATTGAATTGCGCTCTATCTAAACGTTAATATTAAGAGCTAAAACTTTCAGAGAATTGTTTTTTATCTATTTGGAACCATTTGAGCCCCTGGGACCAAGAAAATTCGAAAATGACCATTTTAAGGACCACCCTAATATATATATATATATATATATATATATATATATATATAAAATTCTCTTATATATAAGTCTAAGAATCAGTAACTACCTACTTTTCATATCCTTGAGTGATAAGGGTTGTTCACCCTTATTTTTTTTGTAATTTTTGTACGAAACTTTTTGTTTTTATTTTTTGCAATGTGTCATTAAAAATACATACCATGCAAAATTTTTACTTTTTTATCATGAACCCCTATCATTGTTTATATCGTGTTCAGTCAGTGAATATTTTTGCAGTGGGTAAACTATTGATACATTTTTTGTCAGCTGCTCTTTCCACTTATGCACCATAATTGCTCAATCACTTAGTTATTTTCATACTATACCTTTTATAGGGTTAGCTAGTATATATATATATATATATATATATATATATATACATAATGTATGTACATATTATGTATACGAGTATATATACATAGATATATAATATGGTATTTCATGGCGTAACGCCCTGTCTTGTGTGGATAATCCTGATATCGTGCAGCAGCGATGTCCATTTTTACTTGAAAATATAGATGAAGTATATGTTTCCAATTGAAAATAGTCCTCGGCACTGCGGTGTGAAATGACATTGGGAAACCTCTCACACTATTCTTTCCTGATTCGAGATGGAGTTTATCTCAGTGTGCGTATTTATATAGTTTCGTACAAATAATTTATACGTGTGCATTATATAGATACTCATTTGTTTATAATTGTTTGTTTTTAAAATATTCAGCAGTCAAGCAGTTTGAGCGGACTAGGGCTTGAGAAAAATGTACAACTTTTAAGGGCTTGTGGTGTTTTGGAAGTATATCAATTTGTATGCATCATTTTGTTTGTGGTCGTTTCAGATTGCACAGTGTTAAATTTTAAATTTCTATGTATATAACACAATTGTGTGATGTTATTGGTTTTTGAGTGTGTTTGCATGAAGGGCGTATTCAAAGATTTTAGAACATTTTTAAATTAATTTCTAAACATGCTTGATGTTGTGTAAATATTTTAAAATAAAGTTTGAGTAATGCAAGTTGTAAATGAAATAATTTCACTTTTTATTCCTAATGTATACTCCATTAAATCGAATTACCAGTTATGTCAATTATGTCACATGCGGCTATAAAATGTATTTCGAAGGAGTGACACGATTTGAATAATTGAAAGTTCTATAAGCTGTCGCAGAAATCCATGAAAAGAAGGAAAAAAGATCGAGTGACACCAAAAGCAAACATCAAGTACGGAATCGTTGGCATGCATTCGCATTTAGGCAATGTGGAGCATGGAAAGTGCTGGAGCGGGCTTGCGATAGTGAAACCGTTGCAGCGGGCCCGCACCGAGCGCCCCGAGTCACCGAGTGCGAGCGCCGAGGGCCGAGCGGCGTACTAGCACTCGGCGCGGGTCTCGCTGTCCGGCGAGACGTTCACTTTTGCCGACAAATCGCAACGATAAATTATTTAATGTCCCACACATAAATTTACACGACAATAAAAGCATGGCACAAGTGAAATCGATATAGAGTAATTCATTAATACTTCGTTTGCAAAAGCGAACCTAATAAGACAAGGCGTGGCCGACAAATACCGCACAAAACAGATGAATGGCTGACAACGACGTTGAATCCGGATCGGCAACTAATCGGACGTCTGACCGTTCGCAGACTCGATTCGGAATTCGAATTTATCCAAGAATTTCTATTTTCATTCTTTCTTTACTTTTTAATATAATAACTACATTCTCCACTTCAAACAGCCACATTTAAATACCGATTTGAAAAATATTATAGCGTTTTATCTCGATATTGCTATTTTAGAAAAATATTTGCATTTTCCATTTCTAACGGTTTTACAATTTTATGACTTAGCTTAAATTCTTATGTAAGCGATATTGCATCTTAGCATTACTAATTTAAGTTTGGTGCATGGCATCGTGTCTTAAGGCAAATTGCTGGAACTTTCCGTACCAAAAATTAAAATGTTTAATTTTTTTCATATTTCGAAATATTTTGGAATGGAACGGAACTCATATAAATGTAAACAAAATTTGTTCAAATTAAAAAAATCTTTTAAAAATATTTGATAATTCGATGTGCATATGTCTAATGATTATTTTTGACCGCCAAATGCCATTTGTAACTTCCCGTAGGGCAGGTTATAGTAATCGCAAAAAAATCGAAAATGAAAATTTTTGCTTTTCTCGACGTTTCAAAGGTTTCTGAATATTTTGGCATACCTTAGAAAAAATGGATGTATGTGTGTGTGTGTGTATGTGTGTATGTGTGTATGTGTGTATGTATGTGCGGATACAAATTTTCGTCGACGATTTCGGGAACACCGATCAACCGATTCGAATAATTCAAAAAACATTCGATTCGTATTGATAAGAAGACGTGCTGATTAGTTTTTGGCGAAGGCAGGTCTAGCCGTTCCGAAGATACGGGGCAAAAAGTGCCAAAAACGGTAACTCAGTTTTTAAGAGAACGGAGCGTCCGATTTTAATAATTCAAAAAACATTTTACTTGTATTGATAAGGTGAAGAACCGATCAAATTTTCATAAAGGCAGGTCTAGCGGTTTCGGAGACCTAATGAAAAAAGGAAAAAAAAATGCCATTTGGCTGTCAAAAATGATCATTAGACATATGCACATCAAATTATCAGATATTTTTTAGAGATTTTAACAATAAGTATAAATTTGGTTTACATTCCTATGGGTTCAGCACCAATGTTTATGCGTTAGACGGCGACGCGGCGCTTACGCGCTTTGATATTTCGTCTTTATGCAGTTAAAGCAGTACGATTTGATTTTTTTGAAAAAAAAAATTCAAAAAAAAAAAAAAATTAAAAAAAGTAATTTTTTGTCCAATTTATAGTTTCTCAAAAATCTTATTTTTTCGAAGTAAAATTTTTTCAAAAATGTAAATTGTTTTTAAAAAAATAATAATTTTTGGTACGGGAAGTTCCAGCAATTTGCCTTAAGGCACGATGCCTTAATTGCCTTAAGACAGAATTCCACTTACAACTAGTCCTACTTTTTTATTGGATATAAACGCTAAACCAGCCTCCCCAAAAATTTTATCAGATTTTCTTTTTGTCAATACAAATTAAATGTTTTTTAAATCATTTAAATCGGACGCTCCGTTATCTCAAAAACTGAATTGCCATTTTTGGCCCTTTTTGCTCCGTTTCTTGGAAAAGGCTTAACGTTTGCCAAAAACTTATTAGCATGTCAACCCATTAATTGTAATATTCAAATAGAATTATTCTTATCACACACACACACACATACCTGTTCGATTTTTACTCTGAACGCATCAGAGTCATACTCCAAAATAAAATTAAGCCACAAAATACACCTTTAAAATTTCGTTGCAAAACAATGGTAAAAAATCGACTATAAAATTGAATGACAAGGAAACGAATGAAGAAGAGTTGCAAGTAGTGGGAGATGAAAGAAGTCTACTGGATTATAAAATTCTATATGAAGATGAAAGAAGTCTAGAGGATTGTAAAAAGACGCACGCATATTGAAAAAAGACTTCTGCAAGACTTAATAGAAGAAAAAATAATAGGAATAAAAATCGGCAAATCATAGATGATGGACAACTTACGCGAGAAAAAAAATACAGGAAGTATAAAGTTGAGGAACAGAACACGACTAGATGGAAGCAAAAGTTAAAGAAGTCAAAATTGAACTACAATTTCATTAGCGCCTTCTTTATTCGGTGACAAAAAAGTAAACAAGGCAAGAATGAGAAAATGTGGGTCTCAAACACTGCTTTCGAGAAAAGCATTAATAATAATTATTATTATTATCATGGCTTGTTTATGCCGATGCTTATACATTAATGGATTCTTCATTCTCTATTGCCAATTCTGTTTAATGATTTTCACAAATCGATTGTCAATTACACATATCGATTGAGTCGTTACTTTATTACTTTATATAGATGTGTAGTAATTAAAACCGTTTAATGCATTTAGACGAAATCTAGATCGCTTTCTCATACTTGTGTTACGTTATAATGTGCGTCAATGCGTGGAGCTTTGTCTGAAACAACGCAAACAATGAATAAACTCTGTGGTCCATTACATTGCAATTTCGAACCTATAATGCTCGACCACATGAATAAATGTGCCGATAGTCGATTTTATATCTATTTAGTTACTTACACATTCTATTATTGTTATGATAATGGATTAAAACGAGCTAGCAAACAAGGAATTGATATATTGATACTCGCAGACGGAAAATTTTGCAATCAAAAGCGCATTTATTTATTTATATTCCCAGTTGTTAAAATGTATTGCATCAATGGTATTATAAATCATCGGTATCTTTTATCAAAGGTACCTGTCTCCTAAAAAATTGTTGTACAATATCAGTTTGTTTTTCATAAATAAGTTTCTTGTACATATTTCTTGCGTATTGTGGGTTTGCTTTATTTTTTCTGACACGAATATGTCGTGCAAACCCGCAATTGCGTTTTTTGTTCCAGAAGTCGAAGGAAAATCAAGTCCGCGCTTGATAATTATTACAAAGAAAATCGAATAAAAGTACTCAAATCATTGAATTTATTAACATTATAATCAATAGGCAATTTCTATTGAGAAAGTCGATTATGAACAAGCTAAACTGGTCACAGTTGTGGCGACATATGTTTTTTAGAAATAGTTACTTGTGTACAATTATTCTGTCTATCAGAAATATAACCAGAAAGTGGAAATTTTGTAGGTTTATAGGAAATGAACAATTTCACTGACGAAGCAAAAATCTGAAAACGTCAAATTTGTAGTGTTTGAATTGAATTATTTTGAAAGGAATATAAAATAAATATATTTTCCAAAAATTAAATATAATTAATATGTTGTGCATGCACATATAATCCACAAAAATTGTAATACTAGGTATATATAATTTAGACATGACATTAAATTAAGGATTTTATCTGTAATAGACTGCGTATATTTAACACTTTCGCTGCGAGGATTTCTATAATTATTAGTAGAAATAGGGGGAAAAATAAAAAAATTGCGCTTCTAATAAACTAAAAATTAGATTTACTCATAGTGATAAATCTTGAAGACAAGACAAAGACATGTCGACTATGAACGACAGCCGTACACACAGCGCGTGATGCGGATGTCGATCATGGACGACACTCGTATACACTGGAGTGGATGCCGTCCATAGACGAATATTTTTTCATAATTAACTTCTGTTTCGTTTATATTTAACATGTAGTAAATTTTTATTACATTTTTTTAATTTTATTGCTAGAATGTAACTACAACTTACAACCAATTGTGTGTACAAATTCATGACATTTTTGGTTCAATTTTTAACCTCAGTGCTCTCAGTTCTTCTGGCGATAGTGTAATTAATAACCGTAATTTATAAACTATTCAAGGTTACAATCTCATTTTCAATTGTTATTAAAATCTCATTATGTTGATTTTATAATCAAATGTATTCTCAGTAAAACATTACAAGTATTTCAAATAGTTTTAATTGTAGTAATCGGTAACGAGGTCAGAGTAGACGTTATTTTACTAATTTAATTAACTTTTTAACATGAATAATTTTTTTTAAATATATTGATGAAAATTAGGCCTTTGTTATATTATACATATACATGGTCTGTTCAAAAAGTTTTCGGAATTTTCGTTTTTTCAAAAAAATATTTATTTATTCGTCTACATTAATGTGGTCCCCTTCAAAGTAGTCCCCCCAGATATAATACACTTATGCCAGCGTTTTTTCCAATTTTCGAAGCACCCTTGATATTCACTTTTTGATATGTCCTTGAGCACTCTCAGCAATTTTCTTCAATCGAGGAAAACCGCCGTCTTTTCATGGGTCTCTACAACTTTGGGAATAGGAAAAAGTCACACGGAGCCATATCTGGTGAATTTTTGCACTTTGCAACACTTTATTTCATTTTTTACGCAAAATTTAATACAAATTCTTTGACTTTTCAATTCTTCCATTGTAAAAATCGCCGAGCTCAGAAAAACACGTCGAACCTTAGCGACTACCACAGACAAAGTAAACAGTGAATATAGCTGAAAATTTCATCATACTTTAGGGGCATGTATACCAACACAATAAAAAAAAAATTTTGACAATCAGACACTCCAGACCCGCGAAATTTAATTATTAGTAATTCCGGGTACTTTTTGAACAGACCTTATATATATATACCCACTAGTGATGGGCGTTGAATCAACGAACGGTTATTTTCAACCGTTTCTTCTTCGTTAACTAACTAACCGTTTCGTCGCAACGAAATAACTAGTTGAAAATCAACTGGTTTCAAAGTAGTTGAAAACATGGCGGCCAGTTAGTTTTTTCAACGATATAGGAATTCGTTCGTTGTCGAAAACGAACGTAGGCAGGTACCTGCGTCGGAAAGGATCAACTAATACTATGAAAATCGCTTATTGTTAGGCTACTGCTTTTATAATATTGCAAATGTACATGTATATCTTAAAAGAAACTTGCAACACGCGCCAAATTGTTTAATTTTAGAAAATCAGTTACATTTATTATAGTTTTCAATGGTTAATATTTTTATAAAAATCTCATAGCATTTGTTTTGTAATATTTTTTTAAACTAAACCTGAAAATTGATTTTTTATTTTTCATAACATTTCATATAACTATACATTTTTATATTGCTATTTTTGTATAACATGTAAATTCGATGTTTTAGTATATGGCTTTGCTGTAATGAAAATATTTAAGTTTTTTAAATTAAACCTTTATTTATTATATATATATATATATATATATATATATTATATATATATAGATATATATATATATATATATATATATATATATATATATATATATATATATATGTGTGTGTGTGTGTGTGTAATAAATGTGACAATTCACATTTATTTCTTTTTATTCATCAAATCCAACGTCAACTTGACTTTTATAAGAACAAACTTCATATTATCAACTTTAAATGAAACAGTTATTTCAACTATCAGTTTCTAAACGTTGCCAGCGTTGAATCGTTAAAAATAACTATAGTTGAAAAATAACTAGTTATTTAACTAGTTGACAAAACCCCGATAACCGTTTCGTTTCGTTGACGGCAAAACCGTCAACGACCCACCTCTAATACCCACACATACACACACACATATATATATATATATATATATATATATATCATTAATATAATATATATATTAATATAATATAATATAAACAATTATATGTATATATTACATTAATTCTTTTCTGCATTTCTACTTTATATCGTTTAGCTTACTATTAATATTTAACTTACTCTAAATATAATAATAATAATGTTTTTTTTGGAAATTATGAGTATCCAATACTTTTTTATTATTTTATATATTACATTTTAATTAACAATTATTGATTCGTATTTTATACACATATAGTACTAAATTTATTTTTTTGTGTTAGTAACAAGTTAGTTAACAGTAACTTTTTATGTGTTTTATATATAATTATTTATTGCTATCATTTAATATTTAATATAATTATATTTTTTCATTATTACATGTTTATTACAATTTTCCATGATTGATTCATTTTTTTTATTATTTAATTAATCGATTTATTTATTATCTTAAGTATTCATTTTGTTTGTTGAAAACTAAATAAGATTTAATTTAAAACATTGAAATCATATAAAATTATATAACTATCTCCAAAATAAGTTTTTACTTTTAGGCACGTTTTCTAAATAATCTCAATACAAATCAAAATAATATCATTTGAAATACGTGATACATAAAGTTTTAGAAGCAATCTAAAAAGGTAAAGGAATGTTGAAAAATTGTTCTTAGTTATTTTGAAAGTTGTTAAAAACTTGTATTCGGATTTATATAATTCATGTCGATGAATAATTACATAAAATCTGTAGATTATTGACATTGATTGGCATAAAAATGCAAAAGGTTTTATATGAATAAAAAATTAATATTCAATATAGTCTAAAATTAGTTCTCTAATTTCGATTAGTTATAACAAGTGTCTGAAATCCTGTAAAGAATTTCAATTGAATCTAACTTGTGGTAAATTATTAAAAAATTGAATTGAGTATGAATTATAATTCATTGATAATTGTTAAGTATCAAGTGACATGAAACAATAAAGAATAAGTTTTGCTCAAATTCGCACAAAATTTAGCTAGATGTGTTATTAATAAGTACAAGTGTCGCAAATTTTTAAAAAAAGTTGCTGTAAGGAAATTACGATGTTGCTATTGGCAATGTTTGAAACTCCTCAACAAAAGTATTTACTTTCGTTGTTGTTTTTTTGTTGTGAGCACTGTTGTTTACTTTACGACACCTTAATATAATTTTTAAGTATACGTTATCTAATTCTTTTATAAGATGTATAAGTTAGATTCAACAGTTTTTTATATGACCTCTATAAAAGCTTACACGTGGGTGAGGTAAAAAGGACCAACTGAACATTACCCTGGCAAAGGTGTAAACGATGAATAGTAGATAGTAAATAAGAAAGTGAATTTTACAAGAGATAATTTAAATAAATAGTTATCCCATTTCTGCTGATAAATATTTTTGATGAAATACCAGATCAAGGTTATATACAGTGTTATCTCTGTAAAAAATGTACCCATGAAATTTATATATTGCATTGGTTGATGCAGCTATTATTTCGTGAAATTTCTTTAAATTTAATAAGACATTAGAACTTTTTGCCCCTTGTGCGTCCAATTTTACCCCCGCCTGCAAAAAGCACATTTCTACATTGATGATTTAGCTGAGAGTTTTACTGAACATAATAGTTAGATAGTTATTTGCTTGATATGTATTGTTTGTTGTAATACATATAATTGATTTGGTTTTCACAATATAATTGCTCAAAGTCATATTGAACTTTTGTGCACCGCCTCGCCCTACCCTATATATATATATATATATATATATATATATATATAACTATATTGCATTTCGGATGGTGAAATTTATACAGAATATCTTGTTTGGGCATCCAACTGATTATTAAATAAACACCAACATTAGGTAGTGAAAAAAATTAAATAAATTTAAATGAACTTTTAAAGAATCGATAAAAGAGTCTTTGTGATGTTATGAATTGGTAAAAAAAACGAAAAATGCTTTATGGTTCCATAACTATATTGGACTATATAATATATAATTACAATTTATTGTTCCACAATTATATTGCATTATATAATTAAAATTTGATAAATTCAGTACACGAGTATCGGATGAATATCCGAAAAAATAAAATCTTACGAGGCTTAAAAGCATGATGTTTCCTTTTGTCTCTTTTCCTGAGCTTGAAGAGAAATTTCTGCTGCGGAATTTCAGAATGAGTCAGGTGTTTGGGATTTAAAAAAAATTTCCTTCGTCGTCGGCGTTTTAAATTCGCATTTGAAGTGACACGACATGACATCAGACTGACTGACTTTGTGCATATCATTCTTATCCGGTTATGGTGACGCAACGTCTCTTATATCAGTACATTTCACTCTCAAAAATGATTTCACTGCAATTATTTGCTCTAATGCCGAAAATTACGGTCAAGCTTGGTATAGACACACCTAATTGAATCGATACAAAATATACAAAGGAACTTTATTTAAGCATTACAGTCAAGTAGCATATATTAAAATAATATACAAGGGATTTTGTTCAAGCCACAAATTACAGTCAAGTCCTATGCATAGAAACTCAAACTACTATACACATTTAAACTTAATACTAAGTTTGTTTACTAACTTCCCGAAGGAAAAGTTTATGTTTTCATAAAAAAATCCGATTTTATGTTTTCTCGGCGCTTCAAGCCATTCTGAATCGAATGAGCAAATGTATGTGTGTGTGTTTGTAAACAGATTTTTTGCCGTAAATCGACGTTTTCTTAAAAACAGCTGGACCGATTTTAAAAATTTGAAAATCACTCGATGTATTTCGATGAGGAGTAGTGTTTATCAATTTTGCGCGACGATCAGCCAAGCCGTTTCTTTGTAAATAGCAGAAAAGTGCAAAAAAATTGTTTACGTTTACCTCTCAATCGATTTTAAAAAATCAAAAACTTTTCGAAAGATATTGGTTGGGAATGATACTGATTAGTTTTAGGTAAAAATCTATCAAGCCGTTTCCATGTAGTTAACAGTTGAATTTTTTTTTGCCCATTTTTATGAACCTTTTTTTGACGATAGATATCATGATCTTATAGATTATACTAAAATGTTACGGCCCTACAACAAATAGTTTAATGCAATAGTTTAATGTTAAAAAATCATCAAAATTTGAGAAAATGTTATAGTCAAGTGTCAAACATTATCAATTCTGTGTCTGTGCAACATAATTAATATAATTACAGTTAATTTAAATGTGTTTGAGAAAATTCTATTCGAAATCGCAATGTTTAGATTTAATTGAAAGCGATAACTTAATTCTTGCAATTGAACAGTTGAAAATTTTATCTAAATATCTAAATTTCAATTTTGATTGTTTAATTCAATTGTTACACATTTCGGAAAGTCCATGCAACTTGCCTTAAGGCTAAATGCCACTTCCATCTAGTTTTGTATATAGGTATGTCTTTTTCTAATTTCTTTATTCTTATTTTTTATCATTCACTTTATAGAATGATAATTTTTAGTATGATTTTAAATATCGTTTTGATAATTGTATTCAGAAAGAAATTTAGAAATTTTTAAATTATTACTTTATCAACCAATCGCATTATCGAATGAAAATTTTATAAACCACACGATTTTTTAGCATTATTAATATTCAATGGTTTTCTCAGATTTAATGATAATTAAAGGCAGAACAACCAATTTAGAAAATTGTAATTGTGAATCTTACTGAAATTTAATTTTTAAATTTGTAAAATTGCAGATTACGAATATTATTATCATATTTATATACATATTTGGGACACAATCTACAGAAAATATAAATTAATTGTCATCAGATTATTAACTTTCCGCAGGGTAGTTATAGTAATGGGCCGAAAATCGAAAATGAAAATTTTTGCTTTTCTCGACGTTTTGATGGTTTCTGAACATTTTGGCATACTTCAGAAAAAACGGATGTGTGTGTATGTGTTGTGTGTTTTGTATGTCCGCATTTTTTCGTCTACGTTTTCGGGCGCACGCAACAACCGGTTTGAATGGTTCAAAAAACATTCGAATCCTATTGATAGGAAGATGTGCTGTCGTTACGAAGATACCGAGCAAAGAATGCAGAAAATGCAAATCGAGTTTTTGAGAGAACGAAGTATGAGATTTGGATGATCTAAAAACATTCAGTTTGTAATGATTGGAAGAAGAGTTGATTAGTTTTTGGCAAAGACAGGTCCAACCATTTCGAAGATACAGAGCTAAATGTGCAAAACTGATAGGTTTTGAGAGAACTAAACCTCCGATTTGAATGATTTAAAGAACTTTTTGCTCGTTTCAACAAATAATGACTTTTGGAAAAAAATTGTTTCAATTTTTTTTTCAAATTTTTTTCCAAATTTTTTTTGTATATCTAAAATAATTCAGATTTTAATTTTAATTCTGGCTAAAGTTTGAAAGCTCACTTATATACTTTAAATAAATAGTTTTAACTTTGCAACTCAGTTTATATAATTCTTATAAATATTAGACAGTGTTACAATATTGATTTATAATAATCTATTTGAAAACATTTAATATTCCTCAAACATTTCGTTACGGTACGGGAAGTTTCAGCAATTTGCCTTAAGGCACGATGCTATGCACCGCTAGATTTTAAATATTGATCAAGTAAGGTAAAATTCCAGTTATTAAGGCACGATGCTATGCACCACTAGATTTTAAATATTGATCAAGCTATGTTAAAATTCCAGTTATTAAACTAGACATATACTATTATATTAAGTTGGCAAGTAGCAAGTGCGATTTTTAGCTTAGATGGCTTGAATCGAATTGTTAGGTTTGCTGACGTAGTCCAAATGTAAAATACCTTTTATTAGTGGATTATAGGCAATTTAGATGTCCATTAGTAATAAAGAGATTTTTGATCGATTGCGCAGTTAACTCATTTGGCGTTCGTTGTAAGATGTAAAATCAAATCGAAAACTTTTGTCAGAGTTTGCTTTTTCATTTCTGCTAAGGTATAATGCCATTAAGCTCAAAAAAGTTATGAGGTGTTTATGGTGACGAAGCCTTTAGAAAAAACGGCAGTGTCAAATTTGGTTCGCCAAATTTCATTCTGGTGATTTTGTATTCAAAGATGAAATACGCTATTATAGTCCATTTGAAGTTGATTACAAAGTATTGCTTTCTTTTACTCTTACCACCGAACTGAACGATCAGATTTGATGTCTAAATTGAAAAACTAACGAAATTAAACAAAGCAGTCGAAGAAAAGCGGTCTTTTTTGACAAATCGAAACGATGATTTATTCCAGTAATGACATAATTATTAGAGCTTGGTAGGGATGTTTTACCATAACTACCATGCAGTCATGATCTTCCATCTTCTGATTTCTTGGTTCGATCTTTACAATACTCTTTGCATGGAAAACAATTATAATGATGGTGTCAAATTAGACCTGATTCAGTTTTTTGCTAACAGAAACCAGAGTTTTATGGATGTGGGACAATGACGCTGCTTGAAAGATGACAATAAGTCATTGATCAAAATGGATTGATGAAAATCGAAATTATTTGGTCCCATGTAGTTTCTTTGATTTTCTAACAAAAATACGCACTTACTTAGTTGCCAATTTAATATATGACATATTTTTTAAAATAAAATTATGAGGTTTAGGGATTTCTGGATGTTCAGAAAAATCGTTGATTCTCGTTGATTATTTAATTTTTTCAAATATACTGCTATGTGTTATTTAGGCTTACTTCCAAACAACAAATGTATTTTTGCTAAACATATTTTGTTAGCTCTAACTAGAGCGTTCCGAAACTTTGTCACACACCGCAGTTTTTGGATTTTTTTCCTTTTAAATTCTTGCCAGATATCATTTAGTTTTACATATGTCTCAATAACTATATCACATATTAAGTGTAACAAAAACCAGTAGGTATAAAGTATAATATAAAAGAGAAACTTGAATGTAAATATACGTAATAAGTATGTAGAATAGTGAATGCAAATCTAGCTACAACTTTCAAATATTATGGTCGCTTGTGTCTTTATAGATACTTCTACTCATATAAATATATATATATATATATATATCAAGTATTTCATTTGATACTAATAAAATATTAATTGATTAATTTGATTATATTGTGGTCTGCGCGTTTTCAAGAAATCTACACGGCGATTCGATTCGATATTTTTTAAGAAAGACAACACATAATTTCTTGCTTTACATTTCTCCATTATTGTATATATATATATATATATATATATATATATATATATATATAACATCTGTTAATCCGTGTTTTTTTTTCAAGTTTTTTTTTCTATTGTTTATTTAAATTAATTGTCTCAAATTAAATATTCAGTCTATTTTTAATGATTTCGTGAAATATGCAAAAGATTGATTGTAATTCATTTTTTTTATTTATTTAGAATATACCTAGCGCTAAATAATAAAATGGCGAAACATATTTTTATAAAACAAAAAATCAAAAACGGAATGTAATAGTAGATGTAAAGAAGAATTATATTATTAGTTAGTTCAAATAACATAATGCATTTTGTGTTTTCTTCAAAATAAAATTTTAGTCTTGTTATTGAGATGTGTTTAGCGACATTTATTTGCGCCATGAGAAGTAATATTTTATTATAATATATTTTGCTTTTTCCTGAAAAACTTGTCCAAATTTTTTATTGTATGTATGAACATAGGCTTTTTCTAGGCATTCATGTATATATGTATGTATGATATATATTTGTATACATGTATATGCAAATAATTATATATGTGCCTATGTATGTGCTTATGTATTTACATATTTGCACATATGAATCGATTAGGGAAAACACTTTGCAAAACATGTGAGAATTGGAATGTTCTCGGAAAATCAGTACGTGCAGCAGGTTATTAATTACATCAATTACAAATAAATGTGTCAAGGTCATTGAAATTTTTTTAAAGTTAACATTCTATACCTTAATTTTTCAGAATATTTTTTGTTGGAAAGGTACTCATGCTAATATTGTGTATATGAATGAGTCAACTTTTGCTCCTGAATTTAAGTTAAGTTAATAAGCGACCAATTTGGATGAAATTTTGTGTACACACACACACACATACACACACATATATATATATATATATATATATATATATATTACCTAATAGGTTTGATCTGTTTTTTCTATATTTTACTGACAACTTAATAACTCGAAACTTTATCCTCATCTACCATCAGTAGTTTGGCAATAATGTATAATAGGTTATAGATAATTGTATTATATTGATTACAATAAATAAATATATATTCTAATTTATAGTTACACATATTACCCTTTGCTATGCCCCGAGAGTGAGATCAACATTAACTAAAATCAGGGAATTTGAATTTGAGTAGTTTTTTATTTCACACTACAAATTCTGATTGTACTATTTTTATAACATTAACGTCAGTTTAGTATTTTCTATGGCTAACAGCTCACTTTAAATGATGAATCAAGCATAATTATTTTGTCACAATATTTCGGCGGGTTAGGTTTTAGTTAAGTTTGAGTTAATAAAAAATTTTATGATTAAAAAGTATATTCAGATTTTGTATTTATAGTTTTTTACGTTTTTATTTACTGTATGATGACACATATTAAATATCGAAACGTATAAATAAAAAAGTAAAAAATTTACAAGTAAAGTTAAGAATGTTTCAACTACAATTTTTAGGAGTAGAGGTCAAGAGGACTACGACTATCAAGAAATAAACGGCAATGTTTAAAAATTTATAACAAAAGTATTATCTTCTGTTTTTCTAGTTGTGAGTACTGTTGTTTAGTTCACGAGACCTAATATATTTTTAAGTACACGTTATTAGATGCATTATTATATTTAAGTTAGATTCAACAGTTTTTTTTATATTACCTTCATAAAAGCTTACTTGTGGGTGGAGTAAAAAGAATCAACTGAACTTATACCCTGTCAAAGGTGCAAACAATAAAAAATAGTAAATAAAATGTAAATTAAGTTAAAAAAAGCAATTTTACGAGAGATAAGTTAAATTATTAGTTATTCCAATTCTGCTGATGAATAGTTATAACGAAATACCTGATCAAGTTTATATACAATGTAATCTTTGTAAAAAATGTGTCCATAAAATTTCTACTTTGCATTGGTTATTATCTTGAAAATAAGACATTGAATCTGTTTGCACGATCGCTGTCTCTTTTCACTTGACCTAAGGGGTAAAAAGGGACAGATAATTTTTTTTAGCAAAATAGTAAAAACCACATTTCTATAATTAGAAATTGGCTGGAAACATTACTGAACATTGTTGGATACTTGTTGTATTGAGTGATGTGGTTCATTTGGTTTAGACATAATATTTGCTTAAAGACAAATTGGACCTTTGTGCCTCGCCCTACCCTGCATATATATATATACATATATATATATATCTGTGTGTCTGTTTAAAATCGTAGATAATGATTCCGTCTCTGTATGTAATTGTTAAAACAAATTACCAATTGGATTGAACGTTGACCCCGACATTAAACCCATCTCCGTGTTAATGTCAATTGCCGTTGAAAAATCCGTTATTACAGATGATTTCACTCGCTCTTCACCGTCTCCTCGAATTCAGCGGAGAAAAATCGATAGATAGTATATATCGATGCCCAAAACCGATCATTACCTTTGTAATAAATCAGCATACGAGTCAGTAGTAATGATATTTTCGTATTGCTTTGCAATTTTCACTCAAGTGATTGGAATCGTCGTTTTTTCTCCTAAGAAAGGAAAGTGAATATGCGGCGAAAACCGTTTTGTATCGCGATGGAGTCGTGGTAAATTTTCGAGGCGATGTCGACTCGGACTTTTTGTTTCACTTGCTTTTGAAATAATAAATAAATGGATAAATACATGGTGCATGATGATGCACTTATAGATTTGACATAATTGTTTTTTTATAAATTTTATAAGTATTTATTTATTCATCTATTTGTTTATCTACTATTCACCTATTTATTGGTTATTTAATTTTTTTTTTATTTAAATAATTAATTTCTTCATTTCTTCAATATATTATATATATATATAATATTAGGGTGGTCCTATAAAATGGTCATTTTCGAATTTCCTTGCTCCCAGGGGTTCAAATGGTTCCAAATAGATCAAAAAATTCTCTTGGAAGTTTTAGCTCTTAATATAACGTTAGATAGAGCGCAATTCAATCAAAGTTTTGTATGGAAATAGCATTGAAAATTTTCAAAAATTTTAAAAATGTTTTTTATATGTAATTTAGCGAACAAATAATGAATAAACTCATTTATTTGTCGCTAATTACACCTAAAACATGTTTTTTTAATTTTTAAATTTTTTTCCTCTCTTTCCATACAAACTTTGATTGAATTGCGCTCTATCTAAACTTAAATTAAGAGAAAACTTTCAGAGAATTTTTTTTATCTATTTGGAACCA